>NW_006159849.1:7565675-7570307 GCF_000334495.1 Tupaia belangeri chinensis
GAGTGTGACTCTGGAGCCCTCCTCCCCACTACTGTCTCATACTCCCATGCTTCAAACACTCAGCCTGCTCAAAGATGTGTCATAGATATGTCACCCAGACTGCACTGTCATAAATGACTCAATGCTCACTTTTGTACATGCACTCTCTCTGTCACCTCTCTCTCCCCTTCCCTATATATATTCCAGTTCTTACCTTCAACGTAGGTTGGGAATGAAGCCAAGCTTTTTCTTGACTGTAATGAAGACAAAGAGGTTTCAAAAAAGGGCAGGTCATGATGAAATATGCATTAATACAATCATCCATGCAACATGAAGAATAAATACATCACCAGTGGCAGTTATTAACGGGTTATTGACCATTTTTTGGCTCGAGAAAGTGAGGCATCGATAAACACACACATTTATTATGAAAAAGTGACCTAAAACCCAGAACGGTCCATTCGTATTTTAGATAATCTGAAAATCCTATATCTCACAATCAGAGAGGTTTCTGTTGGCTTAAAAAATACCCCACAAACCGAAATTTATAATCAGCAATAACAATAAAAAGGGCCCAATTTGTATTCTGGAGAATCTGGGTTTGCAAATAAAAAGCTGCAGATTCGTAAAAGCACCCACAATATGACTACAAGCAGAAGTTAAGAATTCCCTTGAAGAATTTTATTTCATTTTAGGCTTTGGCCACAGTGATCTCTCATTGTGCTAAAAATGTGTGCAGGGACTTTATCACTTCATGTTTTCTGATTTGTCTTAGTTGAACAATTCCATTATAGAAATCATCATGTGTGACTTCAAATAAGAACACAACGAAGGAGTCAGTTAAACACCGTGGGAATTCTAACATTAAGTAGCACCTCCCATAGCAGAGGCCAGTCTTCCCGCCGCCCTGTGGCATGGCTGTGACGCAGTAACGGCCCGAACCTGCCTGAGTGGTAGCAGAGACGCTAGCTTTCAGAGCAGCGATCCTTACCTCACAGCTTCTTTCAGAAGCAAATGTCCTACAAGTCTGAATGGGATGAGAACAGAAAACTCATTCCTACTGGGACCAGCAGTTAGCGTAATGGCTATGTCGTTGTACTCCCACATAGTTGACTGCGGTTCGTGTCCCGGACCCAGTGGCTTAAAACTCGCACCGGGTGCATGTGCGTGCATGCCCAAGATCCCAAGAGGAGAATGGAGAAGAAGGGACTGCAGTGTGGCCATCTCCCTGGGGGGTGATTTCTCACTTTCTGTCTCTCTGTCTCTGTCTGTCTGGCGAGCACACGCGCCCTATAGCAAAAACCTCTCCAAGAAAGAAAGAAAGAAAGAAGAAAGAAAGAAAGAAAGAAAGAAAGAAAGAAAGAAAGAAAGAAAGAAAGAAGAAAGAAAGAAAGAAGGAAAATTCATTCCTACTGAATTGAGTAACAGAATTTTTGGGTGAGAGCCCAGCCATGATGGCATACACTACTAAGATGCTTCACTCCATAAACTGGGAGCACAGGCAAGGCCCACGTTCCCACTAAAGGCTGAGAGTGGCATGCACAGGTAATCCGAGAGACTCGGGAGGCTGAGCAGGAGGACGGTGAGCTAGAGGTTGGCCTGGGCAACACAGTGGGAGCCTGAACAGGGTGACACGTGGCTGTCTTCCCAGTTAGGAGACTGAGACAGGAGGGCTGCACATGAGAGATCTAGCATTAAAAAAGAAAGAAAGGAGGGAAGGAAGGAAGGAAGGAAGGAAGGAAGGAAGGAAGGAAGGAAGGAGAGGAAGGAGAGGAAAGAAAAGAAAAAAGAAAAAGTAAAGGGAAAAAGAAAGGAAAAAACAAAAGAATTTGTGGATGGCGTGTCTGGGGCACTGGGGCAAGATGATGCAAGCATTGGTGTGTGTGAGGGGGGACGAAAGTCCTTAAAATGGACAAAACATGGGGCTTGCACAGCCGAGAGTCTCACTGCTGAGAATCCACCAGATGTTGGGTGGTCATTTAAGCACATGCCTTTTAGAGAAAGGGAATCTAGCACAGCAGAGCTGTTCCACAGGTTGACCTGAATCAGTGGACACTCTGGGGCACCTGGTGGGTCAGAACAATGAAGGGATCTGGGTGAGGATCAGGATGTTATGGAAAGTAATTCCATAACCAGCATCTGAAATGGTGCTCTGTACTTGGAAGATGGGAATGGCCAAGGGATGATCAATTTACACAACATTCTAAAAACAGTATTTGTAATTGTTATGTGAAAAACTGGGGGCAGCTAAAAACTAAGACTTAGTTCAGGACAATGGTAAGAGTTCTGTTATTAATTATTTTATTAATTATTATTATTATTTTAAATTTGCTATGGGCATGTGTACTCACCAGAGACAGGCAGAAAGAGAGAGAAGGAAAGTGAGAATCATGGTCAGCCATGTAGCAGTCCAGCGCCTCAACCATCATGCCACCTGCTGGCCCCCAACAGTAAGAGTTGAACATCAATCACACAGTGTGCTCACAGGGCAACTCTGGAGTGAACCTGCTACAGAAGTGCTCCTGGGGATGAACTAGCTCCTCACACCCAAGAGGGTGGGTGTCCTATGCACCAGGGGTGAAAGGCTGCTGGCAGTTATGGGAAAACACAGAGCAAGGCCGAGTGAGGATGTATGCCCAGGAGGAAAGGGATCAGCAGTTTCAGCAGAATTTTCCGTTAATTTTACTTCTCACTTCCCCGAGGGAGAAGTTCTATAGGCCCGGATAAGTGTGAGAGCTGAGTCTGTCTAATTCTGGTTGGTTTAAAGGAAAAACTCCGTAACTTCAGTATCTGCAGATGGGAGAATCGTCTTCATGAGGAACAAAGACTTTTAAGTTCTTATTTCCCAGTTTTCTCCCTCTGTTGTCCCCAGTAGCCAGAGCTCTGGGGTAACGAAAATTTATTTTGTTTAATCAAAATGACTCAGACTGTAGGTACATCCAAGAAGCCAATTTAAGTTATCTCGGGCTATTAGGATGCTTTTCTGAATGCTAATCTCACAAACAGTGTCCAGATATTAGCAGAAGCTACAAAATAAATACTTTAGTCTACAGTAAGCTACGGGCTGAAAGCTCTAAAAGCTAATGTTTTATTTAGAGCTATAACAGAGGGCACTGGGCATATCGCTCATTCTCTATTCATGAGCTTACGACTAGCTTCCTTTCATCTCTGGGGTAGTAAATTTACTTTTTAAAAAAAGAGTTTTGGGAAATGAAAGAATATCGCACACAAAGAGGATTTTCATCATTATTTCTAAGGATATGCAGAAACATGTGCCATGTCTTGTAGGAACAGAGAAACTATCAAATTTGCCTTGCTTATTATATCTGATGCATAATCAAATGCTGAATATGCAGATGTCTGAATAGATCTTTTTCACACGTGGACTGAGATGAACACCAGGTGACCTTTAACACTCAAGAATTAATAAGTGAAGTTGCATTCAAGGAGTTAAAGGTGGGATCTTTAGAACTTTCCTGTGGTTCATGGGAACTGTATGTGGAGAACGCCTGCCTCTCTGTATTTGTTTGGTCTAATAGAAACAGATTAATAAAAAATATACTCCACAGGCCAGCAGTGGAATGGAGGTTAAGACGGTGAACCTCATATGGCTGGCTGCATGGTTTGAGTTCAGGACCCGGTTGCTTGAAAATCACGCTGGGCGTGTATGTGTGTGTGTACTCAAAATCCTGAGAGGATAATGGAGAAGAAATTGTGGCACGCCATCCTCCTGGGAGGTTTTTTCTCACTTTCCCTCTCTATCTCTCTCTCTGTCACTGTTTCTCTCTGGCAAGAGCATGCATCCTATAGCAAAAACTTAAAAAATACATACACACATATTTTTTCTCCTGCATGACCATTTAATGGTAAATATATATGTATTTAGCAATACCTGATGGGTAAATTCTAACTAGTGCCCCTTTAAAAGTGATCTGCCATTTAGGTTAAAACAGAAATCACTTTATTCCATGTCTATAACAAAAATATCAGCAAAAAGAAGAAAAAGGAGACAATCATTCATTACGGGTTTACCTCTCACCCCATCTCCTCAGTGTTGATTACAGAGCTTCTATTTTTGGGGCAATGTGAGCCCACACCCCGAAGGCAGTGCAGGCCATAATTTACCTGCTATAGGATCATAAATAGGTATGGGTGACAGTGGCCTGAGTGTGAAAGGATGCTGATGCTGGAGAAGGCAGTGGGTCCCCTCAGGGAAATTTTTTTCTTTTCAAGCCCCAGAAACCTCAGTGTGAGTAAGCAGCATCTTCTCACTTCGGTACTCTCTGCTGGAGCTCAGTGTGTCCTCTATAACTAGGACGACCGTGTCATTTGCTCTCTTAAAGGGATACGTTAGAACCACACTGTCTAGCAGCCCCTGACCACATGTGGCTATTAATTAAAATGGAATAAAGTTGGGGCCAGCAAATGCGTAGTGGCTAAGGCACTGGACTCCCACATGGTCAACCACGGTTCAAGTCCCAGACCCAGTGGCTTAAAACTCACACCAGGTGCATGTGCATGTGTACCCAAGATTCTGAGAGGAGAATGGAGGAGAAGAGATTGCGGTGTGGTCATCTCCCATGGGAGGATGATCTCTTGCTTTCTGTCTCTCTGTCTCTACAGTGAGCACATGTGCCCTATAGCAAAAAAAAA
>NW_006159849.1:7571456-7585220 GCF_000334495.1 Tupaia belangeri chinensis
TATGTGCCCTAAAGAAAAAAAAAAAAAAAAAAAAAAAAATCTCTTTTAAAAAAATGGAGCAAAGTGAAAAATTCAGTTCCTCAGTCACTCTGGCCACCTATCAAGGGCTTAATGGATTATGGGGCTACTGATCACTAAGTGCAGGACAGAAGTAGAACAGTCCCCTCATCATGGAGAACACCCCTGGACTGCGCGGCTTCAGAGAGAGAGAAGGGGTGGTAACCTGGTGGGCTTCTCGGACAACAGGTATGAAGGCAACCAGTTTACTGGGACCTGTGGTCACCCAGTCTTAAGAGAGGTATTTCACTTGGGCCTGAAATAAATGGGTACTTAAGCAACCACCACGTTTCCTGAACCACCCAGCAACTGCAAACCCATGGCACCAGAAGGCACATACGCCAAGAGGGAGGATGCTGGACTTTTGCTGTCCGATGTCCAGTGCTGTCCAATAGAACTTTCTACAATGATGCACGTGATCTGTCATTGGCCCTGTCCAATAGACCATCCACCAGTCAGAAATGGCTTCTCGGCCCCTTAACTGTGGCTAGGGTGTCTGGGGAAGTGCATTTTTCATCTTACTCATTAGTTAGAAACCTGTGGCTAGTGGCCACGAAGTTGGATGGCGTGGCTGTAATGGGCAAAGTGCACATCGCAGAGGAGAAATGGCACTTTGTCTCCCAGGGTAATTGGGGTGAGGAGCTTGCAGTGGGCTGGAGAAAGCACAGAGCAGTATCAGTACAGAATGAAGCGAGCCTGGATGATGGTTTGGAATTCCCATGGTGCCTACCTCTTTATTTGTGGAGGCTTCTGCAGGGTCGCTGGGATGGAGGGGTGTACTCGATGACTCTGCACCCAGGGGCGACGAGCTGCCAGGAGACGGAGACTAGAACACAGGAAGAAACAAATAGCAGTGAGGGTCCGAGGGACTGCGACTACCCGGGCAGGGGTGTTTAGGGAACGGGGAGAGAGGAGCAAAGCAGAACACAACCGAAGGGATGTTTCAAGGGGAGCAAACCCTACAGAAAGGCATTGCTGACTAAATAAAATGCCTGGGGTGTTCAAGCTCTGCTTTCAATCCCTGCAGTGTTTTCAAAGGAGCTTTCATAGCTTTGGGTCTTTTTTTTTTTTTTTTTCCCCTTTAAGGCAATTGTTGAATGAAAACATTAAAAAAGTTGAATATCAAGCTTCAAGTCCTAAAAGTGAATAGCGCCATGAGTATTACACAAATATGTTTAAAAAATGTTTTTCTTACTGAAAGATACACACATGTCAGGTAACAAATGTCTTATAAAATCACCTGTCCAAGATGATCTAAATGGGAAAGTGAAAAATTAAAACATAATTTTAAAGAGGCACCTGGGATTGATTGTGATGACTGGAATCACAGCACCTGCATTGTCCTACTCGGTTCAGGTTATAGTTGGTCTGATTTTATCCACACCACTGAAAATCCAGAGAAATTTCAGCATTTCACCATCCAAACAATACTACCTCGGATGCTCTTAGAACAGCTGAAAAATCTTTGTCAAATGATATGGAGGGGGTTTGAAGGAGGTCTTCAAAGGTTCACTGAAAATGTGTGTTATGAAGAAACTCTACATTGATGTCAAATTTCTTTGTGCCAAAATAAACTTGTAGTTGAATTCTATTTACTCATACATTCTTTGAAACCCCCTCATATGCTTCAAAATAAGGCTTAGAATATGAAACAATACCCCAAATCTCGTATCATAAGGCAAATGCAAATCAAACCCACAATGAGGTATCACTTAACCGCAGTGAGAATGGCTACGATAAAACAAATGAAGAACAAGTGCTGGTAGGCCGTGGTGAAAAGACAGCCCTCCTGCACTGTGGGTGGGAATGTGAATTAGTACAGCCTCTGTGGAGAACAATATGGACAATATAGGTTTCCTCAAAAACCTAGAAAGACGAGTACCATATGACCCAGCAATCCCACTCCTGGGTATTTACCCAAAGGATAGGAAAACAACTCAGTGGGAAAGACACTTGCACATCCAGGTTTACTGCAGCGTTATTCACGATCATTTAAGACACGGAATCAGCTAAGTGTTCAACAACTGATGACTGGATTCAAAACATGTGACGCATACATACCATTGGAATGCTACTCAGTCATAAAGAACAACAAGCTCCTGTCATTCAATACAAATAGCTGAATCTAGATGCTATAAAGTGAAGCAAGCCAGATGATGAAAGACAAACACTGTCATGTCCCCACACAATATATACTGGATGTCTGCACTCTGTGGCAGAAAATTTGAAGACACGGTAGCAGAGAGGAAAGTAGAGAACTACAGGTACAAGAGATTGCATGCGGGGGTGGCGGGGGGGTGGGCGCATAGATATGAGGGATAAAAGGGGATGAGGGAAAAAAAGCATTTAACAGACACAGGAATGCAGGGAGACCAGGCAAATGGGTTGTGGAATGGCATACCACAACTGAGTGAGAGAGAATAAAGACTGCCAATCTTATGTGCATATTAAAAAAATAAATAAATAAAAAAGGAAAATAAAGAAAGAACAACTAGTAGAGCACAAATTAGTGGTACCTATCACAATGCGGCGTTCTTTGTGGAAAACAATGTATATGGCATTGCCCTTGATTTGATTATTGAGCACTTCACGCCTGCTTTAAAATTCTCTATTATACCCCCACAAAGATGTACAACAATCGAGTGTAAGTAAGAAATTATAAAATACAATACAATAAAAATAAGGTTTAGAAAATTAGGTGTGGGTGGGGCCACCAGGTAGCATGGTGGTTAAGAGCACTGGATTTCCACATGGCCAACCGTGGTTTGAGTCCCAGACCTGGCGGGTTGCTTTCTCACCTTCCCTCTCTTTCTCTCTGGTCAAATTAAAATAAATAAATAAAGTTCAATAAAATAATTATTAAAAAAAAAAAAAGAAAAGAAAGTTAGGTGTGAGGGTATGGTCCCATCAGGGATGTTCACCTCAGCTGATAGGGCCTGGGCTCCTTCCACCAGCCTTGCTGGTGGTGAGTGCAGAGCTCCCACCCAGCACATGGGTCACAGCAGACGCTCCTAGGTGCCTGTGAATGAACGGCCAAATAAAGCTAGCAAGCACAGGGATGGGACGAATGCAGGCTTCACAAAGACTCCCCAGCCAACACCGAAGCATTTCTGTGGACTACGAAAGTCTTGGGAGATGAAAGGCCTCTTCAGGGACCCACAGAGATGCTTAAGAATTCTACAGCCACAGTACTCTGAGAGCAAGGCTGCCCTGCCTCGGCTTGTGGGTGACGTCTGACAGAACACATAAAACAGAAACACACCAAGGAGGTCCTCTCTCGGGAAGGGAGGGGATGTGAGCGAGGGCACGTGAGTCTCAGGCAAAGGCGGCAAAATAACACTAGTGTTCGCTTGAACCCATGTCTGAGGTCTTGAGTCTGGTCCCCTGGGGGAAGCTGAGGCATGCAGACATCAGTAAAATACCTGATAGAAAAGGGAGAATGTTTCACGGAACGATGGTAAGTAGGGGAGCGGAGCATGACACAAGGGGGACCTCAGTGAGCATTGAGTGACATAAAAAGAAAAAGACCAATCTTCTCCAAAAAGTCTGGCCTACAGGAGATAAAGGGTATACCAGACGAGCACAGATGATGTGGTTTCACTCATTACCATTAGGACTGAGAAGTTGTGCGAAGCTCGCCCTTTGCTGTGAGGATTAGGCTGGCTTCCCAGGAGGCCCCATGTCCGATTCTAGGCAGGGAGGGGAGGGCCAGTGAGGCCAGGAACCAGCCCCACACAGAAATCAGATGCTCTGCCGTAAAGCCGAGGGGGCAGGCACAGGGCACCAGCAGACATAAAGTCCCCCCAGCCCCCAGCCCCAATAAAGCCACCCCTCATGCCTTCACAAACACACAGAATTTTTCATTGGGCACCCAAGAGAGTTGGCGGGTACTTGCTGATTTAGCTCCATGCTTGGCCTACTCCAAATTAATGTAGTGAAGTCTTTATGAGAATTTAATGCCTTTTAATTCCCTCAGTTTTTTGAATTTGAAGACCTTCCTTAGATATTTGTGGCTCTAGTTTTCCTCCCCAAGTAATTTTCTCTGTCACAATGATTTGAAGGGTCCAACCCCAAAGGGGAGATAGTCCTGTTGGCTTTTCTTTCATGGCTTTGTTTGAAGGCTGTGGAACACCGCCATTAAAAAAAGAAATATCCTCCAGAGAGTCTTACATTTCCTATTTCTCTTTTTTTTTTTTTGCTTGAAATCTTCTAAAAATGGAGTGTTTCAACACTGCAGGCACCACATCATCTCAGGATGCTGTGAGAAGTCGGGCTGTTTGGACAGTGGGCAAGGATGTGGAAGAGGAAGCTCAGACCCCCAGGAGCGCCAAGGGCAGTGCTAGGTCACTGCCATGAAATGCTAACGAGTCTACGGTGGGCCTTCCCCTCGTGGACCACACCAACCTTATCTAGAACCATCTGTCCTCAGACGCCCAGTGCTCTAGCCTTCTACACATGCGTGAGCTCATTCAAGTTTCCCTCCACTTGTTCATGCAATTAAGGACCTCCATCGAGGGAGTTCATCCTCTCTCGCATGGCCAATGCTTGATTAAAAGTATTCATTTCATGGACGCTTTCTCAAAATCTATTAACAGGACACTTCTCATCTTTTGGCACAAGCCAAATCTTATAATTATCTCTTTGTGTGAATGTTCCTCCTCCCCCAAGAGTTCCTAGATGGTAGGGATCTTGTCTTATTTATCTTTATCATGCAAGTGCCTTGCCCTGGATCTCGTAAACAGCAGGCATTCTGTAAATGTGTACTGAATAAGTGGCTTCAGTATCATCTCTAGCTTTGCACTATTTTCTAACTTGCAAGGAAAACAGGCACACTACAGATTCACCCACTGCTATCTTTATGTTGTGGTCAATGGTAAGCCCTCTTCTGAGTGCATCCCTCTGCTGCAGAACATTCACTCTGCATTTTGAGTTAGAGAAATGGTCTTTGCCTGTGAAGACTCAAATCTGGGCTCCAGGAGAGTTGTCCAGAAATAGAAAGCGGTCCCCAAAAGAGAGAGGACACCACCTGGTAGAAGCCTAAAAATCACCATATATTGTTGTTGACAAAGTCAAAGGTAGGAAACCACCACCAGAATAGACATGGTCCCCATGAAGCCCAGACACAGGTGTCAGCATTCAACTCACTTCAGACGTGTAGTTTAAGAGTCTTTTGTCCCTCACTCCATCTTTCACCTTCATGTACTTTTTTTTTTTTTTTAATTTTTTAAAATTTTGCTGTAGTACTCGCTAGAGGGAGACAAGTAGAGGAAGTGAGAAATCACTCCCCGAGGGCAGGAGGGATGGCCATGCTGCAATTCCTTTTCCTCCATTCTCTCAGGATTTGGGGCATGCATGCACATGCACCTGGTGTGATTTTCAAGCTACGAGGTCTGGGACTCAAACTGCGGTCAGTCCTGTGGGAGTCCAGTGCCTTAACCTCCATGTCATCTGCTGTTCTCCTTCATATACTCTTGAAAGCAAACGCAAAACCCCACAAATTAGATTAGATAATACTTTTTACTTTAAAAGAACATACTGGGGTGGGGGATGGTGATGTGTGCCCAGCAGGTGGTATGGTGGTTAAGGGGCTGGATTCCTACATGGCTAATCATGGTTCAAGTCCTGAACCTGGTGGCTTGCTTTCTCACTTTCTCTCTCTCTCTCTGTTTCTCTCTGTCCCTCTCTGGTGAGTGCACGAGCCCTATAGTGAATTAAAAACTAATAACAAGGGACCAGCAGATGGCATAATGGTTATATCACTGGACTCCCATGTAGTCGACCAGAATTCGAATCCTGGATCTGGCAGCTTAAAACTCATGCCAGGTGTGGTGTGTGCATGCCCAAAATCCCCAAAGGAGACTGGAGGAGAAAGGATTGTGGTGTGGCCATCCCCTGAGGGGTGATTTCTTACTTTCTGTCTCTGTCTCTCTGGTGAGAGCATACACCCTATAGCAAAAATATCTCTTAAAAAAATAAAATTAAATAAGTAATTATTTTTTAAAAAGCATATTAAAGGCAAAATTTAGCTAATGATGTGACAGGAAAAGCAAAAATTATTATCTGTTGGTAGTCTCATGCCTTCTGGCTCCTGGATGAATATTCAGTCTTGAACAAATAAGACCAAGGGTGAAAAGGAATCATGAGGCTAAGAATTCACAAAGTAGCAAACAAGGACATCTATCTAGGATGACCACAATTTCAAATTCTGAAGAAGAGGGCATTCAATTACAACTTTACCTTGAAAAATAATTAAAAATTACAAACATAAGCTTGGTTTATCTTTTGACTAATAAGACCTAGGTATAATTCTAACTACTATATCTGTGTGAATTCTTATAGTATTGATTTGGATGAGTTATCATTTTTCCCAAAAAAGCCATTGAATCACAAGAAAATAGCCTATTTTCACATAGATTTTGGAGCATTATCAAAAAGGGTCTTTTCAATCATAAGGAGGGCCATCTTCAGTAAAAATATTAAAGAGCTTACTTAATTTTCCTAAGATCCTCTCTAAATTCTTTGATAACCCAGTCAGTTGATATACCTCCACTGTTGTCATCCTTTCCACTGATACTCCTTAATTAACTGCCACAGCTCTGTCAAGTCAGAGACACTGTCCATAGCTGGTTTGAACAGTTCTCCAACTTCACTTTCTTCAACTTTATAAAATTCTGCTATTTAATTTTTGAAATATTTACACCTTTCCTCTCATTCCATTTGCTGTTTTTCTTCTTGGTTTGTTTTTGTTTAATTTTTGCTGTAATGCCAGATGGTCTCTACAGTCAACAGGAGACAAACTGACAGAGGTAGACCAGATAGATGCTAGTTTAGGAAGGAAGGTTATTCAGATGGGCACTAACTTTGGAAATGGTCAGCCCATCTGTGACTGTTTTCATGTGTTTACAAGTTTTGGTTTCCTGCAGGGACTCAAGACAATGACCTCTGTTTACAGAGGACACTCTGTTTGTAATCTGTAAGTCTGTCTGCCTAGCTCAGTCGGGAGATTCTTGGGGGCAAAGAGGTATCTGGGCTCATGAAGACATTCTCAGCACTTCAGAGTTGAATAAATAGATGAATGGCCCAAGTAGAACTCACTCTTTTCTTGTCTTGGAACTAGAATTTCTCCAAGAGTCTTTCAGGATCATTGTATATCTCTCCAATTCTAGGTCATGCTATAGAAATTTCTGCCTTTGTTCTCTCTTGAAAAAGGCCTTGTGCTTTAATTTTACAGTGACAGCAAACAACTAAAACTGGCACTTCTTTCTCAGGATTGTGAAGTGGTTGAATGCTTAAGCCCTAGCATTTTGGTTCTACCTCTCATGGCTCTGACCCTGGCCAAGTTTCCCATCTTTTCTGATCCTTCCTGAGACATAGGGAACAGTTACTGCCACCTCCCAGAGTTGACTTGGGGATTAACTGGTGATAAAGCACGCTGATGGCCAGCTTAGTACCTGGGCATGCATGAAGCACCCATCCAATGTTAGTAAGTCTTTAATGATTGTTAACAGTTACAAAAATTATTTCACTCCTCTGGGAGAGTGCTTACAAGGACAACACATCACCCATGGGGATATTTTCTTCACTTCATCTTGTTTCCTTCTGAATTAAAATTTTACTCATGAGTAAAATTAAAAAGGAAACAGAAGGCTCTATAAAATCATACCACAAAGAACTCTACATTCATAAGCCCCAACACTCTTAATGATATATTGGTTAGAATTGCTCATTACTAGCTGAGGCTGGGGGGTGGGGAGTGGGAGCGCTACATAACCGCTGGGTGCAATTCTGGTACACCTGCTGTCTCCCATTCAAGAAAGCTTTCTGGAGTATGAGGGTTAGGAGTGATGCTGTTACAGTGATTGATTTACACAAGAGAAACGTGTGCATACGCTCTATACAATTAGCTTGTAGCACAGCTGACATGTGACCTTGGCAGACTACTGATAAGGATTCCTGGTAAAAGACTCCAGCCAGCTCTAGCCCACATTGGTGAATCCCAATTTCCTCCAAGGAAACTCAGTGATAAAAATTCATTACAACAGAGAGGAGGAGAAAATAATTCTTTAAAAATTATACAGTTCCACAAAATCCATTTATGACTAATTTTGCAAATGTGGAACATCTCCTGGAACCTAAGGACAAGGTGTCTGGCATTTGAAAGTTTTAAGTGACTGGACAGCCAGCATACTACCTGATACTGTCAGCACTCAGCTCATGTACTTCTGCCACTGGAGACCTCTCACCAAGTACCTGCTTACTCTCATTCTCTCCCTCACTGGATTCATTTTCTTTCTTTTATCATATTTAACAGTTTAAACTGTAATTTCTGATTTACATATCATCGTGGCAAACCTTTGTTCGGTAGTCTATGGAATTGCTTTAAAAAGAATTATTTTGTTTAATTTTATTTATTATTGTTTAATTTGACCAGAAAGAGACAGAGAGAGAAAGGGAAAGTGAGAAAGTAAGTTGCCAAGACTGGGACTCGAATCGCAGTCTGCCATGTGGGAATCCAGCACCTTAATCACTCTGCCACCAGCCAACCCCAACACTATGGAATTTTAAAGTACATGTACAGTGTGTAATATTTGAATAGGTCACCTGCAAAAAAATCCAATTAAAAATTCCCTAATCCTATTTAAAAATAGGCAATTGATCTGAACAGTCAACTCTCAAAGGAAGGTATACAGATGGCTAAAGAATGTGTGAAAAAATGCTCAACATCTCTCATCATAGGGAATTGCAAATCAAACACTCTCATTTTAACATGCTTTTAACGAGCTCTGAGCAAGTAATTTCTTAATTCAAAATCTTTATCTTTCCTTTTTTGCTTATAGAATAGATTCTAGACTCCTTACCTTTCACTGAAGGCACTCTTCTCTTGGGCCTTAACTCCTTTACTGATTTTTTTCCCTCTTCTTTCTTTCTTGTTTTTACACTGTTGTCAAGCCAAACTAAAGTACGTTCTGTTCCCAGAACACCTGCATGTTTCTGCTCAGTGCCCTTGCTTACACTCTCTCAGAACTCCATGCACCTATGAGCCCCCAAAGATCCATTGCTAATGTCGCCTCTTTCACGTGGTCTTCCAGTTCCCTTAAATAAAAGTAATCCCGCTCCTGGCAGTACTGTTTGCATGCATTTCATCTGTGCCATTCTTGTTGTGCATCACTTCCTCCCTTGTGTTTTATAAAAATACCATAATACTGAGGCCAGCAGATGGCATTGTGATTAAAGCTCTGAACTTCCATATGGCCAACTGTGGTTCAAGTGCTGGACCTAGTGGCTTGAAAATCACACCGGACATGTGTGCATGCATGCCCTAAATCCCAGGAGATGAATAAAGGAGAAGCGATTAAAGTGCGGCCATCCCCCCAGGGGGTGATTTCTCACTTTCCCTTGCATTGTCTGTCTCTCTCCAGAGAGTGTACATGCCCTATGGCAAAAACCTACCCAAAACAAATAATAGTAGTACTTTAGGGTAATAATATTTTAATCATAATATTTTAATGAGCATCATAAAGGTAGACCGTATGATTAATTTACATATTTCCTCCCCAAGTGCCTAACACATTAAATATATAATAATTCAATAGCTATGTTGGATAAATGGAAGAATGCATAGACACTTATCTTGCATCAGAAGCAAAAGAAATGAAAACTAAATTTATATTTACACAGTAGTTTCCGAGCCCATGTAGCAGTGTGTTTCAGTGCTCATGCAGTTACCGGCATCCATGTGGGGGCTCAGAACTCTCTTCTGTAGTTCTTATCACGATTTATCTCCTCTCTCTAGCAGACATCACTTATAAATTGTGCATCCTCATGTAATTAAAACAGTACATATAATTAGAATAGAAGAGTTCAGGAGATGATATACTCATCCGCAAAGGTGGCATTTCACACAGACTGTAACTGAGCACCTGATCATTTCATTCCTTTCCAGTCTGACCATTCTGGCTCCACTACTCCTCTGATATGGAATTTCAAAGACGTGGTTACCTAAGACAGGCCACAAGACACACTGTGGTCTTTTGGTGAACTTCCATCTTGAGACTAGGTAGGGCTTCTCATTTTCCAGTGTCCCCACGTAGTTTTTTCACTTATGTTTAATTGGTGTGTCTGACCTTATCCCTTTTCTCCAATCAGTGTGCACTGGTACCATCACTGATCTAAGTTGTTCCAAATGAATCTTATTCCACATTAGAATTATTAAAAAAAAAAAACCCTCAAACATATGATCAGTTTTTCCTTTCCCCCAAGACATGTGCATGCTTCTAAAAGCAAAGCTGGTTAAGAAATCCATAATTATTCACTCTCAGTTCAAACTGCATTATCAATGCACATTTGTACTTCCTTAATGTGGTGAAGTAGAAAAGTTAGCATAGACATTGTAGAGGCATAATTATGTCATTAAAATGATAATAGCCTTTGTTTAATGAAGTGTTTTATATACACATTTATAATGGATTCAATTAATACCAATGGGAAATTCTGTGATAACTGTCAGTTCAAATATTCTAACCATTTCCATTCTCTGTTCCCACAGGCAAAGCCCTCGAGTTCCCAGTCCTGATCCTTTAAACCCGTGTTGAAGCTGCAGGTGAGGACGTGGCCCACCTGCACCACAGAGAGCCCTGCCCAGCAGCCATCTCCTCCAACAGGCTGATTTCACTTTCAGGGGTCACACAAACGATTCATTTTACCACCAACAAGAGTTGGAAGTTTTTGAAACCATGTTCTCAAAAGCAAAATAAAAAAACTCATCAGGGTTAGGGTGAGATGACTGTCATCTGACAAAGCTGCCTAACCAACACAGGTTACCTATCCCCACTTTGAAACAGCCTCACTGTGTTTATTTGCATTACCGTGGGAACAAAGGAGGGAGCCTTTTACTCATTTCTCCCTCTAAGTCCACTCATCCCCTGACAGTTTTCCTGCACTTTCACTTCCTGGCTACCGGCCCTGAGCTCAGGGGGAGGAAAAAATCCAAGCCGCTTTGAATTTGTGTTGAGAGATATGACTAAGAGCGCATGCTTTGCTGTGATAACCTACAGGAAGGCAACAGGCACCACTTACAGAGGGCATACTGTGTGCCGAGCGCTGTACAAGGGCACCTATGCCTGTTACCTCATTTACCAGCAAAGCAGTTCCTCGTGCGCAAGGCACCAACCTCCACTCCTTTTCATCTGCACCATGAAAGCACAAGACGCAACACAGAGCGTGGAATTAGAGGCCCCGCTGCCCGAGTGACTGTTATTGGAACGGAGGGTCAGAACACAATGCTGGTAGAGAGAATGCGATGTGCACGGTCCCTTTCCAGGCACCCTTTCTCTCTCCAGGCCATCTTTTATGGCCGAGCTACAGCAACCCTGGCTACATTTCTTCCTGCCCTGGGTAACCCACTCTCCTCATTTATTCCAGTTTTGCTCACTTACTCTTACTGTGGAGGGAATGCAGAACACAGTTTACAATCAGACAGGACAAGAGTGCAGGGTGGGGGGATCAAAAGCAAAGCAGCAAAGATAATTTTGAAGTTTCAGGATCCACCTACCTCTCCTTCGTGACACTCCAACTGATACATCCAGAAATTCTCCATCTCTCCAGGTGCTCTCTGGGTAGCAGGGCCAGCTCTAGTGCATCCCCTTATGAGCTGAGGCTGACTCCTGACCTCAGAGCCCCGCTGCTGGATTGTTTCCAGGGGTGTTAGATGCCCAGTCAATAATGCAACTGGTAACAGGAGATGTGACCACCTCTCAGGCTGTCTGACCCTTCTGCATTAACCCCTCGATGCCTGAGTGCGTCACCGGAGGAGCCTCGTCAGCTGATGTTTCTGAGAAGGGGCCGGCCCACCCCTTCTGGCAGTGGCACTTACTATTTCTGGGGAAAATAAACTCAGCTCTCAGGTGCTACCAGAAACTTTCACACACTCCAAACTCTCTGCTGCGTTTATAGAACCTGTGAAAAAGCACCCAACTCATGTGGAAGGAGGAGGTGGCAGTAGGGAAGAAGAGGTTCTCGCAGGACCTGCGTCAGAATGCACCTGGGCACATGGCAAGAGCAGAGGGAGTGCTGTAGCCAGCAGGGATGGGCCTCAGGGGCAGGGGGTGCTGGGAGTGGACTCTCACATCTCTTCACATTTACTGAGAGCCTCTGAGCATCTCCTGCTGCAGCCTGAATGGGGGGCTGTGGCAAGACAGCTATACACACACACACAGAAAAGGGCTGCATTTCGGGCTGGTGTAGCTTGAGCCAAACAGACACATAATCCCAAAACGGGTTCAAGAACCAAGTCATACCCACTGGTCTACAGCAGATCAGAGGATGGTCAAAGCGAACATGGAAGCAGCGAACTCAAGGGAGCTCTCTCCTCCTGACTTCTGTGTTTCTGACCACTCTTGCTAGCAGACAACTGCATTTACTGTAACCCGGGTCAGCCTGGTGCAATTCCTATAGCTGCTGTGGCTGGAAGAAGCACTTCCGGGAGGCCAGAAGTGCTTGTGCAATGGCAGTACATGGTGACCCTCATGAGAAGGTTCTGGGTTTGTCTGTGGGGCTCTTCCTAAGTACACGGGCACACACATGCCCATGATCTGAGGCCATGGCTAGGGGTGGGCTGCAGTATTGTGACCCTGTTGGGAGGCTGTATCTCTCTCTTTTTTCCCTGTTTCTCATGAAAGAAAGAAACTTTGGCAGGAGAGCCCTTTTAAAATGCTGAGCATTGCAGGAGACATTCCCTCCTGGTTTTACAGCACTGGGCATCTCTCAAAATGCTTTCTTCTTTCCATTAATTATTTAAAAATGAGACTATCCTTGAGTGTTGATTCTCAAGTGCCCAGACTGAACACTCCCTACCATTTAACTCTCCCTCGCTCCTGGTGAAGCCATTTTCCCCACCAACACTCTGGAAAATTGCTTTGATTTGGATTCATGAACCACCTTGACAGGGTGGTTGAAGCCATTAGCATCTTCACTGCTGCTGTGGAAACCTTGTAACTTTTTCAGTTATTAGGCAAAAATGACCAGCCTGCACAGGACTTAAAATCACCAGACTGAATACAAAGAAAACTGCCAGGCTCTCTGGAAAGCTATAGAAAGCGCCTACACGTTAAACCGTATTGGTACATCAGAACTCGGAATGCTTGCCCTGCCTCTTTTATTTTCGTGTTTTCTTCCCTTTAATGTTCATTCTGCACCTGAAACCTGCTTAATTATTCACTACCACCTTCTCCATGCTTCATCAATAATGGATGACATCTGTGATGGAAAACTTCACCAGCAGCAAGGGGGAAGCTGAGACAGGAGCGTAGAGAACAGGATTCTCACGCTACACCCGAGGGAAAGCCAAGGCCCTGAGATAGCAGCCAGCCTCGAGGCCAGTGCTCTCTGTCCGGTGTGGGTCCCCCAGTGCCAGCAGAACCCCTAAACTCTGTGTTACCCAAGCTTTCTCACTCTCGGCCCTCTGAGAACAGGCAGTATTTGTACACACGCTGGGTTAACTGGAGAGACCCTGGTGGCCCGGATGAGGCTGCTCAGGGTTTTGAGGTGGCCCTGATCATCCTGTTTCCAAAGACCAGGGGGATCAACAGCATGCTGGTGGAAAAGCTTTGCCTTAACTTACAGAAGAGTCTTCCCAAGCTATTCTTGTGACACTGGCAAGTTTCTTAAAGGAATGATAAAAATCCGCTGGCCAGGCTCTGAGATGCAGCA
>NW_006159849.1:7585232-7591458 GCF_000334495.1 Tupaia belangeri chinensis
CAGGAATGCAATACTCCACGACGCTATGGCCATATGGGAAGGTCCTGGGTTGGAGTCCTAAGTTCTCCTTGTACATGCCAGGCAAGCCCATGTGTGTCCATGATCCCGGCGGGCTGAGGCTGGGATCAGGATCACGGTGTGACATCCCCATTGAGTCCCCTTCCAGACCCTGTTCCCTCTCTGATGGAAGAAATAAACACATCTTTCTACGTATGAACAAGCTACCATGGCCATGTTTGTTCTTTCAGGACACCTTCTCTTTCTGTCCCCTGCCCTCCCTAGGGTTTTCTCTAACACAGCCCCTCCCCCGCCTCAGTGCTGGCTCACCCCTCCCCCATTATAACATTTTGGCTTCGTTCTCTGTCAGTCACTGTCTGTCCCTGCTGCATCCCTGGGGTCTTGCACGGTGTCTGCCTACGCTCAGGCAGACAGCAAAACAAATACAGTCTAGGAGTTGGGAATGGCTGACAAGGTCAGTGAGGGCGGACAAGGCCAGCAGCTGCTGTGCCCTTAGGTTTCAAGCCCAGCAGCTCTTTGCTGGCACAAGATGACAGACACCCAATGTGGCAGGCAGACTTCTCAGATGGCTCCGATGAGCTCCACCTCCTGGTATCCAGACCCTGGTGTAATCGCCTCCCTGGGGAGGAAGCACGGGTTAGTGACTTGCTCTGAGCAATGAAATGCAGCAAAGCTGGTGGGATGTCACTGTGATTGGGTTACAACAGACCATGACTTCCATCTTGCCATCATCCGTGCTTCTTGTCTTGCACACTCTCCTAGGCAAGCTGCTGAGTGAGAGAGGGCCCCTGTGGCAGAGCCCAGATGTCTCCAGCCAATAGTTAGTGGGGAATGTCTGCCTCAGTCCATCAGCCAGTGAGGCCCTAAGTCCTTCCAACGAGTGTGTGAGCTTGGGAGTGGACCTTTCCCCACTACGACCTAAGGTGACTGCAGGCGACCCCTAACTATTGCCAACAGACCCTAGATCAGAGAAATTGAGAGGCAATCAATGGGAGCTGTTTTATGCCACTCAGTTCTGGGGTAATATGGTATGTGGCTATAGATAACTAAGACATCAGGGAGGAGCCTGATGAAATCCTGGAGCAAAGGCGGCTTGGAGGTCTGTCTGGGGGTTCCACAAAGCACTAGAAGAGCTGCTGCACCTTGTCCCCGCTGTATCCCTGGGGTCTTGCACAGTGCCTGATCGATAGGAGGAACTAAAAATTATTGGTTACATGAGTGGATGACAAAGTGTGAGACGGACTTTCCATCTGTGACTACGAACAGTAATGGCAACTGTATAGCTCATTGGCGAAATGAGGAACAGCATGGCTTCGTGGCCAGGCCCTTTCGTACTCACAGACAATGCCCTATATGTAGTTGGTGTTCAGCTAAACTCGTAAATGTGGGCAGGGGAACAACTGTAACAGCTCAACCCATCACTTTATGGTAGATGGTTGAGAACCTTTTTATTCCATTGATAACATTTACCTGTCTAAGGAGAGCTTGCTCATCCTTTTTGAGGTCTGCTTGGAAATACTCTCCAGGGCCCATTTCTGCTGTCCTGGCAGCAAATCTTTTGGCTCTAAGGTTATGCTTCTGGATATGCTTCTGAGATGTGACCTACAGGGTCTGCCAGCTCCGTTTTTCTGAACAGTCTAAATTATGGGGTCATTGGAAAAGTCATGACACATGTTACACAGAAAAACAGAAAAATACATCATGACTTCTCCAATGACCCAATATATTCAGAGAACACCATTTGTTTGTTGGTTTGTTTGTTTTTATTTATGGAGAGAGATTTTTTGTTAAAGAGTATGTGCACTGGTCAGAGAGACAGAGAGATAGAAAGGCAGGAAGTGAGAAATCACCCATCGGGGGGATGGCCATGAGAATTATGGCTTTTTCCTCCATTCTCCTCTCAGGATTCTGGGCATGCACCCACAAGTGCCTGGTGTGAGTTTTAAGTCACCAGGTTTGGGACTCAAACCATGGTTGCCTACATGGGAGTCCAGCAATGTAACCATTATGCCATCTGCTGGTCCCAAATACCATTGGTTTCAGAGCCAGCACTAGGACAGACAGTCTCACAGCAGTTCAGAAGAATCATATGAGATAAGGATGCTTGGAGTCTTGTCCACTTCAGATCACAAATGAGGACAGAATGGAGCCACATATCCTAGGATCACCCTCTCCCTCTCCAAGAATGTATCCAATTCCAATGAGGGACTGATCCATGTGGAGAAAATAGGCTTCAACAGAACACATACTCATCCTAAATTCTATCTATCTGGCATCGCCTCCCTTTTCAAATCCATCTCTTGGGACCAGCAGTTAGCGTAATGGCTATGTCGCTGGCCTCCCACGTAGTCGACTGTGGTTTGAGTCCCGGACCCGGTGGCTTACACTCACGCCGGGTGCGTGTGCGTGCGTGCCCAAGATCCCAAGAGGAGAATGGAGAAGAAGGGATTGCGGTGTGGCCATCCCCCCGGGGGGTGATTTCTCACTTTCTGTCTCTCTGTCTCTGTCTGTCTGGCGAGTGCACGCGCCCTATAGCAAAAACCTCTCCAAAAAAAGAAAAAAAAAATCCATCTCTTACTGCCCAGATCAGCTGGAGACTGGCCAGAATGCTGTGAGGAGGTGTGGGTCAGTAAGGACACCTCTCGGTTCAGAATACTTGAACAGGAACTTTTCCCCAAAATGGAATTCTTCAGCTGCATGACCGCTCTTTTCATTTGCCCTTGTAAGCTTGACAACAACAAGGTCAACAGGATGAGATGCTGCTAACAAGCCTTAATAAATTAGTATGTGCATTTGACCTTGGTCTAAATTATGTCTGAGCAGCAGTCCAAAGGAAGAAAAATTCATGTCCACTGCTGTGTTGAATTCAGGGAAGGGAGGTGATACCAAGGAAGTCACGTCCCTAGATAAAGCCAGGGTGCTCCTTCACCGTCATTGCATCATCTCTCTCAAAATGAAAAAGGAAAAAAAAAAAGTGGCTACAAGAATGCACATGACTGGGGACAGTGTTAGCATCAAGCCCTCATTCCTCAGGATTTTGACAACCTCTCCCTTCTCAGAAAGGGAGTAGCTGGTTTCTGACTAATGAGTGTGAGTGCTGAAACGTCTTTCGGCTTCGAACTATTTCTCCATAGGTCTCTGGAACCAGGAGCAGAACACCACTAACGGGTAAATGCTATCTAAAATGGGTGGTGCATGTTGTCTTTATCATTAATTAGCACTTTAGTTCACTTAATCAATCAGACCAGCCCTGGGACAAAAGGGATGATGCTGAATCCTGTTCAGGTGGAAACTGAGA
Organism: Tupaia belangeri chinensis; assembly: GCF_000334495.1. NCBI lineage: Eukaryota > Metazoa > Chordata > Mammalia > Scandentia > Tupaiidae > Tupaia > Tupaia belangeri. The sequence goes on from NW_006159849.1 coordinate 7,588,549, forward strand.
CCTAGGGTCACCCAGGGCACTGGGACAGATGGCACAATGACAGCCCAGAGAAGGTAAGGAAGGGGTGCTAAAGGTCAGTCCCCCAACCCACAGTCTGCCAATGACCAGCCCTAATATTAAGCGAGCACAGACTTCCTCAGACAATGGACACACCAAACTTGTCATTCTTGTTTTGCATTCCTGAGTAGATTCAATTTTTGCAAAACCACTTTCTCTCACAGTCACCGTGGGAAAGAAATCTGATAACTCATTTTACTGATAAGGAAACTGAGGCCAAGGAGGAAAGCAAGGGACTTATTCAAGGTAACTGCATCAGGTCAACTGTTAGGTACAGAGGACAGATGCTTACTGGCATCGTCTTTGTGTGACACGCTCTGGGAGAGACACGAGAGCACGTGATACTGACTCTGCCTTTGATAGACTGACAGTGAATTATAGAGGCAAAAGACTAATCATGTGAGCAAAGTGGAAATAAGATACTACAGAATGAAGTACTAAAACTATATCCACACTTTAAATGCGTGGTTACCAGTTTTGACTAGGCCTTGGGAACACCTACACCAAGACCCCACCTTCCCGTTTGGAACTCTGCCATCTACATGTGCACAGAGTGAGGCCTTGGCTTCCCTGCGTGGGTCGTGGTCTGGAGAGAAGTGACTCCTGCACCGTAAGAGGTGTTCGATGGGGGCCATCCGGATGAGAAGTAGACTTGGCATTTTTTATTTTAAAGATGACCACATGTAGGGACCAGCAGATGGCATAAGGGTTGTGTTGCTAGACTCCCACAGTTGACCCCAGTTCAAGTCCCAGACTCGCTGGCTTAAAATTCATACTGGGCGCATGTGCATGGATGCCCAAAATCCCGAGAGGAGAATGGAGGAGAAGGGACTGCAGTGTGGCCACCCTCCTGGGGGGTGATTTCTTGCTTTCTGTCTCTGTCTCTCTGGTGAGTGCACGTGCCCTATAACAAAAATCACTTAAAAAATTGACCATGTGGGGAACCAGCAGTTAGCGTAATGGCTATGTCGCTGGACTCCCATGTAGTAGACCGCAGTTCCCGTGCCGGACCCGGTGGCTTAAAACTCACGCCAGGCACGTGTGCGTGCATGCCCAAGATCCCGAGAGGAGAATGGAGGAGAAGGGATTGCGGCGTGACCATTCCCCCTGGGGGGGTGATTTCTTGCTTTCTGTCTCTATGTCTCTCTCTGTCTGTCTGGCGAGCGCACGCGCCCTATAGTGAAAACCTCTCCAAAAAAAAAAAGAAAAGAAAAATTGACCATGTGTAGACAGATCACATTTCCTAATTCCCTGGATCATATGAAGTCCATTTTCTGCTATTCTATCTGCAAAAACTGAGGCCAAAATGCCCTGCCAGTTCCAAATCTCCTTCAATCCATTTCCACTTTTATTTATTTTCATTTTGGTGACCCACTTGAAGGGTCAAAGAGGTCAAAGATCCAACCAAAAAGGTCAACTGGGTGGGCCAAGTGGGAGCTGAATGTCTGATATCTCCATGTGAGAAACAACAGGAGAAAAACATCAAGTGGGACTCTCTAAGAGAGTGAGGGGACCAGCAGTTAGCGTAATGGCTATGTCGCTAGACTCCCACGTATCAACCATGGTTCGCGTCCCGGACCCGGTGGCTTAAAACTCACGCCGGGCGCGTGTGCATGCGTGCCCAAGATCCCAAGAGGAGAATGGAGGAGAAGGGATTGTGGTGTGGCCATCCCCCCTGGGGGGTGATTTCTCACTTTCTGTCTCTCTCTGTCTGTCTGGCGAGCGCATGCACTCTATATTAAAAATAAAAATAAATAAATAAATAAATAAAAAATAAACTCTCTAAAAAAAAAAAAGAAAAAAGAGTGAGGTGGTCTTCGTCTAAACAAAACATCTCTTATGACTGCACTTAAGAGAATGGCCAATGAAAACTGTTTCAAAAAAACTAGTGGGTCGTCAGAAAAGTCAGGATGCCTCTTTTCTGTGGCTTTCTATGCAAAAGTGTGTCATGACTTTTCTGACAACCCAATACACTGGGCTGGCCCAGTAGTACAGTGGTTAAGGGCAATGCACAGGTAGCTGGATTCCAGATGGTCAACAGTGGTTCATAATCCCAGCATCAACAGGTTGATAAACATGCTGGGTGCATGGGTATACATGTCTAAAATCCCTACAGGGGGCAGAAATGAAGGAAAGAGATTGTAGTACAATCATGGCCTGATTAGGGGTGCTTTCGCTCTCTCTCTCTCCCCCCTGGTGAGTGCTCATGTCCACTGGAGAAAAAGAAAACGGAGGGAACAGGCAGTGATGCAGTGCTAAAGTGTGACACTCTGTGAAGCCCACCCACATAGAAAGACTCACTTCTGAAAACCTATTTGAATATGCTGAGCACGGGTGTATCCACATGGACCCATGCCAGGGCTGGCTGAGGCTGGTGGCAGACCACAATGTCAGAGAATGTGCTTGCATGCACTCTCTCTCTCTCTCTTTCATGCTCACGGGAGAAATAAATAACTTACCAAAAGAAGAGGGTTGAGAAAGTACATTTTTTTGCATTATGGACATGCTGCCAGTTACACTCATAATGACACTGTTTTTCTTTTCTTTTCCTTTTTTTTATTTTTGAGAGATTCTTTACTACAGGGCACATGCACTCACCAGAGACAGGGACAGACAGACAGAAAGTGGGAAATCACACTCCAGGGAAGTGGCCATGCCGCAATCCCTTCTCCTGCACTTTCCTCTAGGGAATCTTGGCACACACACATACATGCCCAGAGTGAGTTTTAAGTTGTCAGATCTGGGATTCAAACCATGGTCAACTATGTGGAAGGCCAGTGACATAACATTACGCCATCTGCTGGTCCCATAATAAGAATGTTTCTCATTTTAACGATGATGATTTTTGTAGGG
>NW_006159849.1:7591499-7595171 GCF_000334495.1 Tupaia belangeri chinensis
ACATTTCATAATTTCCTAGGACTACATAGAGTGTAAATCCTAGGATTTAACTGGGTTTCACAGGGAATTTGATGACCTGTGACATACGTTTCTCTCCCTGTACCTCCCTTCCTCCCTGACGCACCCCACCCACTTACCACAGAACATCTCAAGTGCACAGTTGGAATAGAGAACATGATTTCCCTTTTCTTTCTCTTAAGAGATTTTTGCTATAGTGCGTGTGAACTCGCAGATTTTCCTTTTCTTTCTCTTAAGAGAGATTTTTGCTATAGTGCGTGTGAACTCGCTGGAGACATAGAGGGACAGAGAGAGAGAGAGATAAAGTGAAAAATCACCTCCCCAGGGGGGATGGCCACACCACAATCCCTCTGTGATCACAGAATAGGCCATTAAATGCAACCTGGTAAAAGAAGACATCTCACAAACATTTCATTTTTAAAGGAAAGACCATTAACTTATGTGTGCATGCACAAACACACACACACACATGCCTAGTGTGAGTTTCAAGCTGCCATGTCCGGGTCTTGAACCATGGTCCACTATGTAAGAATCCAGTGCCTTATCCACTATGCCACCTGCTGGCCCTGAGGACATGATTTTTCTTTCTATTTTTTCCCCTTTGTTAAGAGATTTTTTTGCTACATGTCATGTGTGCTACCAGAAAGATTGAGAGACAGAAAGTGAGAAATCACAGCCCCGCAAGGGGGGGATGGCCACACTAAAATCCCTTCTCCTCCATTCTTCTCTTGGGATTTTGAGCACACATAAACACACACTTGGTTTGAGTTTAGGCTGCCAGGTCCGGGACTCGAATGGTGGTCGACCATATGGGAGTCCAGCGATGTCAGCACTATGCTATCTGCTGGTCCTGAGGACGTGATTTTTCTAAAGACTCTGGCAGTTTCTTGAGCCCCCACTTCTCAAGCGAGTGAGTCAGATGCCCAAATTGTGGCCCTGTGAGCTTCAACTCTATCTGGACAATGTTAACAACAGTCTCCCTGGCTCCATTTTCCTGTCCCTTCCTGGTGGCATTTTGGGGCACGGTTTCCCATATACACTATCTGGAGAGACAATCCATTAAAAAGTTGAGAAAGATTCCCCTTGGGAGTGGAGCTGGACAAAGAAAAAATTGGAGCCTAGGGGTTTAAAAAAAATCAATCTTTCACATCACTTTCTTTTATTCCACCGAGCACAAAGTAATTGGAGAACTCGCCTTCTGGGGTGTAGATCATCAGACAAGCTTTGCTCCGGTGATTCCGATATGATGATGAGCTGATGTCAGGGGAGAGACACCTGCCAGGCAACAGGGCTTGTCTGGAGCTGAACTGACAGGTGAAGCTATAAAGGTGAGTTAAAATAATTGCAGCTAAAACTTCAAATCCTGGAGGAGAGCAAAAGCAAACATTCTCCTATCTACTTGATTTCAAGGTCAAGCTTTTTCATTTTGAGGATGTAACAGTAAGATTATTACATCATAAACGAAATGACTCTGGTCACATTCGGTCCTCACAGTTCACAGAAAAATGGCTCGTTTTTGTTGTGTTATTATTGACAACTAAGTTCTGTTCCTTAGAACTTTCGTCTCCATTGGCAGGGATATGACACTTGACTACAGATCCTAAATTGCAAAAGAGGCCATTACATCCACCCTGGGTAAAAGAAGCCAACTTAAAAACATTTCATTTTTAAAGGAAAGATCATTAACTTACATAAGCAGACAAACCTGAGAAATTGATCCATCCACGCTTGACCTTGGCAAGCATCACCCCCCCCTGCAGCTAGCATTCTTGTGGCTGTCCCTCCCACAGATGTCCTGCCCACAGCTCCTGAACTGATCTTCAGGGTTTTCATTGTCAAGGTGCAAATCTACTTAGCACTTAGTGTTCTTTGTTTTAAGTAACACAGCCCTCGCCTTGACATACTGGTTTATCTACTCCTCCCATGTATGAGCGAGACAATGAGAGAGGGAGACAGCACTCCCACAGGGTCCTGACAATGGGCTCCATCCCCAGCCTTTGGCCAGCCCCAGATCATGGTCAAGCGCATGCCCAGCATACTCAGGGAGATCTCCAGACTTAAACTGGGAACCTTTCCATGTGGAATCGCCTCACAGAACGTTGTGTTTTACTGCTTCCACTGTCCAGCCTCTGACCTACTTTTTACTTCTTTCTATTCTTACATGTACTAGCCAAATGTAAGTGTGTGTGCTTTATATAAACAGTGCATGAAATTACAATAAAAAATTTAGTAACCTTATCTTACCCCATAACAGAGTTAATAAAACAGTCATTTCCTATAAAATTTTTCAAAAAAAAAAAAAAAACCAGTAACAACGAGATGGTACCTTTGTACAGTAAGTGGTCTCTGCATGATAATTCTAACTCTTTCATATGCTCTCATTTTTTGGAATTTTGCCATAGGGTGCATGTGCTTGCCAGAGGGAGACAGAGAGAGGGGTCATGAGAAATCACCTCCCAGGTGGGATGGCCATGCCACAGTCCCTTCTCCTCCACTCTCTCTCTTTTTTTTTTTAATTATTTTTTAGAGAGATTTATGCTGTAGGGCACGTGAGCTTGCTGGAGAGACAAAAGAGAGAGATAGGAAGCGAGAAATCACTCCCTGAGGGAGATGGCCACGCCACAATCCTTTCTCCTATTCTCCTCTTGGGATATCAGGCATGTATGCACATGTGCCCAATGTGATTTTAAATTGACCAGTCCAGGACTTCAACCACGGTGGACTATATTGGAGTCCAACGATGTAACATTTACACCATCTGCTGATCCTGATTCTTTCCTATTTTGTATCCAAGGCTAAGACATACATGAACTTAGTTTTTTGTATTTGTTTTTAAATATACTTTTACCATTGGGCACGTGCACTCATCAGAGAGAAACGGCATGAGAAGGAAAGTGAGAAATCACCTACCAGAGGGGATGGCCATGCCGCAATCCTTTCTCCTCTATTCTCCTCTCAGGATTTAGGGCACACACATGTACCTGGCGTTATTTTTAAGCTGCAGGGTCCTGGACTCAAGCTACAGAGTCGGCTATGTGGGATTCAGCACATTAACCATCTGGTGACCCCCATGAATTTAGTTTTGAAAGCCAGACAAGACTATACATTAATGGAAAATGTACAGACCACTCCATGGTCTTACTCTCAATTCTGCCAGAACTTTTTTCAATATTTACTTCCACATTCATAAGGAGTGAATTTATAGTACCTTGATTTTTCCATTTTCTACTACAAAGGATAAAAATGTGCTTCTTTTATATTACGTGACCCTTCATCTTCTCTATATTGATTTTTGTTTAAGCAAAATTAAATGTGTGCATCCTAAAGTCTACCCATATGCTCTGCCCTGCTGAGCCTCCCGTCTATTGCTCTTGCTTCTCCTGCCTGTATAGTAACTGTTTTTAGGGCGGTAAACAATTGAATTGTTTTTCCATCTGCTTAGCCTTCTATGCACTGATCAGTAATTTATTCCAAACTCTTCTAAAACCATCTAAACTGTCAGTACAAACGTAGCAGGAATTCTCTCCATTCTGCTCTCTCAGAGACCTCCTAGCTGCAGCCTTCCAGGCTCCGGTCCACACTGGATTGGTGGCTACCTGGGCCATGGCTGTGACCCCCTCCCATCTGCTGCATTCCCGCATTGCATCCCCGCCT
>NW_006159849.1:7595202-7608228 GCF_000334495.1 Tupaia belangeri chinensis
GAGATCCTATCTTTCTTCTTCCTGCATGATCCCTTTTGGGGAAAGCAAACCTCCAGCAGGGTCCTGAGAAAGGGCGCATGGAAGGGCAATTTTCTGGGACCCTTTATTCCACTTCTGCACCAAATTAAAAATTAGACTGATGTAGCCCTCCAGTTTCCAGGGTTGAAAAGTCCAACAACAGTGATTCCTGATTTGTAACCTGTTCTGACTTTTTCTGGAGGCCAGTAGGAGTTTTGTTTTCCCCTCTGGAAATTTCTGTGGGTCTTTTTTATTTCATTATTCTTGATGGGCATTTGATGGAAACTTTTAATCTGGAAATCTACATGTCCTTTTGCTCTATGAAATAGTCTTTCATAATATTCCCCTCCATTTTATCTACATTCCTACTTCCTTTTGGCCATAATTGTTCTACAGCCTTGAAGATGTTCTCAACCTCTTCTCCTAACCTTTTTTAGAGATTTTTTTGCTATAATTGCATGTGCTCGCCAGAGGGACAGACAGCGACAGAGAGACAGAAAGAGAAATCACCTTCCAAGGAGGATGGCCACACCACAATCCATTCTCTTGAGATTTGGGGTACTCACACACACATGCCTGTAATGAGTTTTAAGCCTCTAGGTTCAGGACTCAAACTGCAGTCGACTACGTGGGAGTCCAGCGACATAACCATTACGCCATCTGCTGGTCTCTTGAATGTTCTTTTTCAAAAATGGCACCTTAGGGGAACTAGCAGTTAGTGTAATGGCTATGTTGCTGGACTCCCACATAGTTGACCGTGGTTTGCGTCCCGGACCCGGTTGCTTAAAACTCACACCAGGCACGTGTGCGTGCATGCCCAAGATCCCGAGAGGAGAATGGAGGAGGAGGGATTGCGGTGTGACCATCCCCCCTGGGGGGTGATTTCTCGCTTTCTGTCTCTATGTTTCTCTCTGTCTGTCTGGTGAGCGCATGCGCCCTATAGCAAAAGAAAACCTCTCCAAAAAAAAAAGAAAAAGAAAAAGAAAAAAATGGCACCTTATGAGCCAGCAGGTAGCACAGTGGTTAAGGCACTGGACTCCTACATAGCCAACCACAGTTCAAGTCCTAGACCTGGTGGCTTGAAAATCACCCTGAGCATGTGTGCCCAAAATTCCAAGAGGAGAATGGAGGAGAAGGGACTTTGGCATGGTAGCAGGAGGGGGGATGTCTCACCTTCCCTCTCACTATCTCTCAGTCCCCCTCTGGTGAGCACATATGTCCTATGTCAAAAACTTTTCTAAAAAATAGAATCCAATTCTATTTTAATGGCTCTCTTACCTTTTCCTACTTTTCTGAAGATATTGATTATAAGTGTCTTATATCTCCGACTCTGAGCATTGCCTTTATGTCTCCGAGTGTCTTTTTCCATTTGCTTTGTTCATGACTTTATTTTATTAGACTTACTCCTCAAATGTCTGGTGATCCCTGGCATTCTGTTCCTTTTTAAGAGTGGGTCCCCAAAAGGTCTACTGGAAGATCCACAAGTGGCAGAACTGTCACTGTGCCGGATCAAGTGGGGGCTGAGGTTTTGTGCTGGGAACTCCCCAGGCATCAGTATTTGGAGGCACTCTCTTAGGCCCTCTGCTTTCTCACAGAGAATTACCGTAAACCCTACTCCAGGAATATCCTCTAAACTCCTCCGGGGAGGGCGGGTTCTAAGACTGACAACTAAAATTTCTATGACCTCCTGAGGTCTCCCAGCTTAGGAGGCTCCGTGTTCCCATTTTCAGTTGTGCTAGTGTCCTCAGCTTCATGCTCCTCTGGTTCATCTTTCCTTATAGCGGCCTCCCATCTCCTTCAGGAGGGAGCGGCCTGGCTGGGTGCTCTGGTGAAGCCCAACGTCTCCCGTGGCTGCCTTTCAAACAACGCTCTTATTTTTGCAGCCACATCCTTGTATGCATGCCAGCTGAGGTACCTGGTGTCTCAAATTCCTGAGCCTTTCTAGGAAGTCTACAGCACCAACCTCACAATTACTTGGCAGAATAAAGGAAACAGAAACCTTATCAGCATATTAGCCAGGATCCACCAGGCTACGCAGGGCTATCAAACCACTCCAAAATTCCCTGTGGCACAAAAAAACAAAAGTCAGTCCCGGTCACAGAGTACATACTCCACAGCTGTCGGCGGGAGCCCACTCATCATGGTTATGCGGGACCCGGGGCGGCAGAGTGCCACCATCTCATGATACATCCTATGACACCACCCTCTTTTTAAAAAGTCGATTCCTGGGGCCAATAGGTGGCATCCAGTTGAGGCACTGGACTCTCACATGCTTGACCACGGTTCATGTCCTGGACCCAGTAGCTTGAAACTCATGCTGGGTGTGTGTGTGTGCATGCACAAAATCTAGTGTGGTGAATGGAGAAGGGACTGGTGTGGCCATTCTCTCGGCAGGGAGCGGAGGTGTGTGACTTCTCACTTTGTTTCTTTGGCAAGTACACATTCCCTTCAGCAAAAAAAAAAAAAGTTTATTCCTTCAGAGAGCAAGATGCACATACATATACACACACACACACACACACCTACTCACTCACACACACACTCATACCATGACCGTCCTGTCTCAGCCAGCCAGATCGCAAATACACACATACAATATGCTCAGGGAAGTTCTGGGATATGAACCTAGGATCTGTCCCACGTGGGTCCAGTTGTGTTACCACCGTGCCACCACCCAGCCCAGATAACACTGCGATCTTAATGTGAGGCCTCAGGGTTTACTGTGACTGGGGAGGAAAACACGGTCATAGCTGTTCTCCTCTGGAAGCAGCAAACTTCATTGCTCCCATTTCTCCCGCCATGCCTAACTTCGAGAGGCCAAGAAAGTGCAATCCTCTCTGTTTGAAAGAGGAGACCCTGGGGAGGAATGGTGCTGAGCACAGCCTGCCACCACTTGGAAGTTACAAAATTGTGCTGTTCCCATCTGCTGCTGTTTCCTCTGTCAGTTTCTTTCTGCTGACGGGCTTGTATATTTTACTGTTACTGTAGTTTAAGGGAGCAGAGGTAAGCACCATGCTAAGCTACACCACGTGTGACTCGAAGTAACGCAAGCCCTCCAGTTCACACTGTGTACTGCTCTGACATCAGTCGCTCGGATTCTGTTTTCATTCTGTTCTTTGCTCACAATGACTCTGTTGCCTAAAGGGAGATCATCAGTAGGCTGTGGAACTTTTCATTATCAATATTTTTCAAGAAGAGGTTTGGAAAGTACTTCTCAAACATGTACCAGCAAAAAATAAACTGCTTACTAAAAGCAAAGCACGTGTAAGTATTTTTTTCAGATTTTCAGAAAACCACTGTACAATCATGAATGTTAATACAGGTGTTTTTTTTTTTTATTTCTTTCTATATGCCTTTTTTTTGGAGAGAGAGATTTTTGCAGTAGAGCACGTGTGCTCATCAAAGAGACAGAGAAACAGAAAGTGAGAAATCACCCTCTGGGGGGATGGCCACGCTAGAATCCTCCTCCATTCTCCTCTTGGGGTCTTGGACACACACACACATGCACCCACTGTGCATTTCAAGCCACCAAGTCTGGAACTTGAACCACAGTCGACTATGCGAGAGTCCAGTGATGTAACCACCACATCATCGGCTAGTCCCTCTATTTGCTTTCTTAAGGTTTCTGATCTTCCTATTTTGAGTGTGCTGTTTTCATAACAAAAATTCCAGGCCACTTCTCCAGGCCTGCTGACTATAATCACAAAGGGACAGCCCCTTTTATTAAAGCTGTACCTGTGCTAATGAAAGATTCAGTTAAGCCTCAAATCCATAGCCCTTATATGGGGAAACTGCCCAGGCAGTATAGTTTTTCCCTTTGTAGCAGAGGTTTTCAATTTTACATGCTTAAAAATCTCAGGGGAAAATTATAAACAAAAGAAGATCATCAATAACAAAAGAGATCACTGGGCCCCATTTCAGGTATTTTGGTCTGAAAAGGAAGAACAGTGAGTGACTTTTGTTTTGTTTTGTTTTGTTCTCTTAGTTTTTTTCCATAGAGCATGTGCACTTGCCAGAGAGAGAAAGAGAAAGGGAAAGTGAGAAACCACTCCCCAGGGAGGATGGCCACCACAATCCCTTCTTCTCTATTCTCCCTTCAGGACTTGGGGGACGCACACACACGTGCCCAATGTGGTATTCAAGCCACTAGGTACAGGACTCAAACAGTGGTGGGCCATGTGGGAGTGCAATGCTTTAATCACCATACCACTGTTAACCCAAGTAATGTGCTTAAAAAAAAAATGGTTTTACATAAGGGCATGTGTGCTCACCAGAGAAAGAGAAAGATACAGTAAGAGGGAAAGTGAGAAATCACCCCCGGTGGGGAGGGGAAATGGCCTTGCCACAATCCCTTTTCCTCCATTGTTTACCTGAAATCTTGGGCACATATGCACATGGACCTGGTGTGATTTTCTTTCTTTTTATTTTTTGGAGAGATTTTCACTATAGGGCGCATGCGCTCGCCAGACAGACAGAGAGAGATATAGAGACAGAAAGCGAGAAATCACCCCCCAGGGGGGATGGTCACGCTGCAATCCCTTCTCCTCCATTCTCCTCTCGGGATCTTGGGCACACACGCACACACGCCTGGCGTGAGTTTTAAGCCACCAGGTCCGGGAAGCGAACCATGGTTGACTACGTGGGAGTCCAGCGACATAGCCATTACGCTAACTGCTGGTCTCGGACCTGGTGTGATTTTCAAGCCACTAGGTCCGGGACTTGAACCGCAGTTGGCCATGTGGGAGTCCAGTGACATCGCTGCTATGTCATCTGCTGGTCCTGTAATGTGCATTTTTAGTAAGTAGCTCCCAGACAAACTTCAGACCACACTGTTTTTAATAGTGCCTTTCCATTTTCTACAACAGCATACATGGAACGAGCATTCAACAGGTTTTTTTTTATTGCTGAGGCGGAGCTCAGTAGAATACTCGCACACACTCCTCAACAGCATACATGGAACGAGCATTCAACAGGTTTTTTTTTATTGCTGAGGCGGAGCTCAGTAGAATACTCGCACACACTCCTCTAACAGCATACATGGAATGAGCATTCAACAGGTATTTTTTTATTGCTGAGGTGGAGCTCAGTAGAATACTCGCACACACTCCTCACTGCCCATAATACCATCAAAGCAGTAGCAAATGAAGGTCTTTCCTTTAAATACGGCATGACAGATGAAATACAACCCACAAATCCAAATAGCTTAAAAATGACTGGTCAGATATTTTAAAGCACGGGTTTTGGCCCCACTTTGTATTAACTATTCATAACCTAGTAATACCTACTCACCAATTTCTTACCATCAAGTTGAGTTTCTGACAGTGTGGGTCCCTAATGCATCATTCAACAGTTCTAATTAATTCTACCTTTTGCATGAAGCATCATGTAAGAGTGTTAAGCTGTTCTCCTAGTTCAAATGAATAAAGGCCAGCTCCTGGCCCTACTGTGGGCTGTGCTGTGGGCTCATGTGAGCTTGCAGGGACAAGGAGCCAGTGCATCAGAGAAAGCTGAGAGGCCAGCATCTGGACCAATGACTCCTGCAGCTTCTTCTCTGACGGCTTTCCAAGTTTTTAAAAGGTTGTAGAAATTGGTGTCTTGCCAGCTCCCTACTTTGAAAACCTGCTCCATTTCCACCTCATTTGCAAAACGCTGCTGCAATCCCTCCTAGTTGGGAAGTACATGGAGACAGCTGGAGGTCAAGGAGAATTCTATATAGGAAAGCACCTGTTTTAAACCCAAAGCGAAGCCTACGACACAGAGGAGAAATACAACGCCTATGAACTAACTGACCCAATGCTGCCCCCTGCTGAGGAGGATGTAATTCTCTTTACTGATTTCCAACTTTTCCTTTTAAAAAAAATTATTATTTATACATTCAACCACTATACATGATTTAGATCGTAAAGAAGACTTTACTCAGCACGATATACACCTCAGTCCAGTTGATAATACTATACACATCCTCATCAACAGGTAATAAACCATATCTGTTATCTTACCTCTCTATTTTTTCCCCCAAATTTCCTTTCCTGCACTCTTCCCCTCCCACACTCTCCTTCCACTTTGTCTCTAGTGTCCATAACAATTTTTAATGCTTTTATGTCCTCCAGTCTTTCAGTCTCTACCATAAAGTGCAGATAGTTGGTATATGTTAAGTGGAGACATACAATGTCTCTCTTTCATAGAAAAAACATCCAACTTTTTCTTACACGTGCTTACAATTTAATCAGCTAACAGTAAATGTTGACTATCACTAAAAGAGGAGTTGAGTGACCCCTTCTGACCTGTGCAGCCCTTTACCTATAAGTGAAATGAACAAATAGCTTACAATAATGGTTTCTCACAACAGTGGTTTCTCACGCTCCAAAAGCTATATACTCAGAGACAGCCTGGTGCAATCACAGCATGCAAAATTAAATAAAATTGGATGTAACCTCTTGACCCCTTTTTACTGCAAGCTCCATTTTTAAATAAAATTGCTTAACAATTATTCAAGAGAAAAGCAAAGTGAGAGAGTAGAAAGAGAATCTTTACAGCAAGGCAGTCGGAGCAAAGGTTAGTCTTCCTGACTAACCTTTTTGAATAGATGGTGACACCCAAGCTTGCCATATTATAAAATTTCGTAAGTGCTTAAAAAAATGGAAAATGAAACATCAATAGCAACAGCTACTGGCAGCGATAGCTTTGGGTAGCTCTTTAAAATGAACACGACTGGGTTTAAAATTGGAAATATATCTCTTGTGCAGTGGGAAGGATGTCCTGATAGCATCCGAGCTGAAAATTACACACTTAACAAACCCACCATAAGGCACAGGGTGAGTGAAACAAATGAACGAACAAATAAACAAAACCCCCAAAATGCAGAAAAACCCCTGTCAGGAAGGGGCTCCAAAGGATTTCTTTTATTTCCTCTCAAGAAGCCATACCACCCGTCCCAAATCTTAAAGGACTGCTTTGGTGCAGTGTTTCTCAAACTGTGGTCTCAGCACCAGCAGCATCATCTGGAAACTTGCTAGTGACAACTCTACCTGAGTCCTATAATCCTAGAAAGTAGCAAAGGTTATAAGATCCTGTACTCCTGTGTTCTGGAAAATGGCTTAATGCAAAAGAATCACCCTCACGGCTTAGATAAGACTCACAAATGGGGACCAGCAGTTGGCGTAATGGCTATGTCACTGGACTCCCATGTAATCCACCGCAGTTAGAGTCCCAGACCCGGTGGCTTAAACGCGCTGTGCATGTGTACATGTGTGCCCAAGATCCCAAGAGGAGAATGGAGGAAAAGGGATTGCAGTGTGGCCAGGGGAATGATTTCTCTCTTTCTATCTGTCTTTCTGGCGAGCATACACACCCTATAGCAAAAAACAAACAAACAAACAAAAAACTCTCAAAAAAAAAAAAAAAGATTCACAAATGTTCCCCTCCATTACTCACAAGACCAATCACTGACCCTCCAAATTTCCAATCGTTGCCTAATAAGCAATTAGGTGAACTGCTCATTGATCAGAACAAAATACTTTTTTTTTTTTGAGAGGTTTTTGCTATAGGGCGCATGCGCTTGCCAGACAGCCAGAGAGAGACATAGAGACAGAAAGCGAGAAATCACCCCCCAGGGGGAATGGTCATGCCAGAATCCCTTCTCCTCCATTCTCCTCCTGGGACCTTGGGCATGCACGCACATGCGCCCGGCGTGAGTTTTCAGCCGCCAGGTCCAGGACGAGAACCGCGGTTGACTATGTGGGAGTCCAGCGACATAGCCATTACACTAACTGCTGGTTCCCAGAACAAAATGCTTTTTAACCAAACTTTGGTTAAGCTTTTCTCCCTTCTCCCGGGGCCTGAACTCTGGCCACATACAACCCTGAGGACTGGCTGGTCACAGGTTAAAGCATTCTCTGATCTACTGTGGGTTCAAACTACCCTTTTCAACCCACTTTTCACACCCTGTTCTTTCTAGCCTGGGTTTCTCCAGCCTTTATGCCTAACCCTAGAGCTCCCTGTAGACCTTATGCTCAGAGGTTCTGCTATCGCAGTAGTCGTTCTCCCTCCAATGGAAATGCTGTAGTACCTTCCCGGCTTTGCAATCATTCTTCCCAATAGACTCTCTTTACTCAATCCAAACTTGTTTTTCATTGGATATTAGAATTACAAATTCTTGGACCCTACCCAACATGTCCCAAATCAGAAACTGGAGGATAGGGTTGGGGTGCGCCCATAAATCCATTTCTCAACAAGCCCTGCAGGTATAGTCTGACAATTACTGTTTCACTGCGGTCGGGTTAGGGTAAGCGCATCCAACGCTTGAGTCCCGCTGGCTGGTGTTTCACTCAGTGGAGCTTATGTGCATAAGGGTTCTGAGCACCCCAGCTGACCATTTATCCCATAAAGTCATTTCCTAATGACACACAAGGCCACGGAGCACCCCTCCCAGCTGCGCGAGGAGCTGAGCAAACCCGAACCCATACACTTACATCTCCGTCCACTGGCCTCTGGTCGTCACAGTCCCTGGTGGGGCTAATGTCCTGGCGCATGACCCAGATGGGCTCTTTGGGCTCGTCGGGGGTGTAAGGCGAACGGATGGTCCTGGTTTTCACCTCCTCGATGGCCTCCTTGATGTCCTTGATGGCCAGCGAGATGGCATCTCTCTTCTCTTTGCTGTACCGCTGCCCTGCCTCGCCGCCGCCCGTGGGGCCGGCCCGCTGCTGCCCAGCAGGCGCCTGCAGCTCAGGGCTGTCGGGGTGGCCCCCGCCTGGGGTGGGGGCGCGCTCCAGGTCCTGCTCAGCCTCAGGCATGTCCTCGGCTGCCTTGTCGAGGCTCTGCGAGCTCATGCTCTGCTTGACCTCAGCCACGATCTGGTCGATGTCCTCCTCCTGCTCGTAGCTGTCCATGCGCGGGTAGGGCGCGAACTCGGCCTCCTTCTCTGGGCTGTCGGACTCGCCGTCGGAGCGCTCGTCGTAGTGGTGCAACCGCGCGCCCAGGGCCTCCTGGCGGTAGGCGGCCGCCTCGTCTCGCTCCTGCTCCTAGAGCCGCAGGGCGTCGCGCCCGTGCACGTCCCCGATCTCCTCGTACACGTGCTCCTGGAGGCCACCATAGTCGGCGTAGGGCTCGGCGTAGGGCTCGTCCTCGCCGCGGTGGAACAGCCGGTGCGTGTAGACGTAGCCCGAGTAGGCCGCGTTCATGGCCTCCTCGTGCTCCAGCGAGTGGAAGTGCAGGTGGTTGGGCAGGGCGCGGCGGTGCGTGGCCTCGGCGTGCTCGGCCTCCGCCTGCTCCGTGTACTCCTCCGCCTCGGGCCGGTACTGCACCGCGTAGGCGCTCTCGTCCTCGGGGTCCTGTGCGGGGTCCTGCGCACGCTCTGCGTCGTAGCCGTCGCGCGCCGCGGTGATCACGTCACCCTCGGCAGTGTCCGTGTGGTTGTGGAAGCCTGCTCGCCGAGCGCGCCAGGCTCTCTCCGCGATCCTCCTCCTCCTGCTGCCCCAGCTGGGCCCTAAGGTCCTCGAGGGCGCGCTCGCGCGGGTGAAGGCCCGCATGGTGCTGCTGCTGTGGCGGGGGGCGGGGTGCTGCTGTTCCCCCTCCACCTCGGGGTGCTCCAGATCGGCCTCCACCGACTCGTTCACCTCCCCGCCTGCCGCCTCGTCGGTCACCTCCACGGACCCCTCCAAATGGTTCATGGTGGGCGTCGGGGAAGGCTGGAGAGAGGCTGGGCCGGCTCACTGTGCTCTCATTTTGTTCCACTGGGCTGGAAAGACAAGAAGAGAGGTTATTACTAGGTTCAAACTGTAGTTAAGAGCTGAGTACCAAGATAACCATACAAACAGCTGCTATTGATCTTTCCTGAATCTGGGTCAATTAAAAAACGACTGCCAAATGAAGCTCAATCTGACAGCACGCAGCTCGTTTTTCAGAAGCATGTATCATGATTTGTAATCACATATCTACTTGTTTAATTGCTTATCGGCTTTCTCCTCTCCCACCCCTCGAGCTGACGGCCTCCTGAGCATTTTGCTCTCCACCACCCATACTAGAAAGGTTCTGACACATCGATTAAGAGTACTACAAAATGGAGTGGGCCAGCTGACAGATTTTCCATCTGCTAAGCATAAATCTCTCTAAATTAAACTAGGGATCCTAGATACTTTAGCAACAATTCCTTTTCTATTCTTATTTTTGCTTTTTAATGCCAGAAGGTGCATACATTTGTGCATGAGAGTAAGAGAGAAAGAGAGAAAAATCTCTTCCAATGGGGCATGGTCACGCAACAATTCTTTCCTTCCACTTCTCTATCCCTTTAGGATTTGGGGCACACATGCACGCTCATGACCAAAGGGGTGGGGATCTGAACTGCGGCTGGCTATGTGGCACCCAGCTCTGCATACACAGAGCTTACCTGCCCCACTGGCCAACACTGGAAACAATTTTTAAAATTAATTTCAAGACAAAATCATCTTGCAAAATGTTGGAAGCCGTTCAGAGGGAGGCTATCGTCCATCAATGGACTCTGTTTGAGCTCTGTTACCGCCTACCAATGGCTTCGTTTTCTGGACGTCCGCAAGGAAACTGAACTCATTTCCCACCTGCAGGATGTTAACCACTATTATATTGGATTAAAAAATGACTCCATGGTCAAATTAAGCTTGGGAAATGCTGAGTTTCGGTGGACTTTTCATGGTGAATCTTCTAGGGCAGGATGATACAGACAGGACACAGGGGCTTCCTTAATTTGACCAAGAAACATTTCCTTCCTAGAGGCCACTTCTGACAAGTACATCTAAAGACATGCTGACTAGATGGTTTCTAATACAGTACTCACTTCAACCATAGGCTCTGGATCTAAAATTCTATGAAGTTAGGAACTGTTATAGCTAAAACTGGATAACATGGGTAATTTTTTTTTTTAATGTGGGTAAGTTCTTTTACCTGTTTCTAGGGAAACCTATAGCAAGACAAAATTGTTTTTAACCTCTCCCAGTTCTTATAACAAAATAGGTTTATAGAATAATCTGGGCACAGGGTATAGAACTAGACATTCAGAATGATAAGGAACCAAAAGAGGCAGCAGGATATCTATGATATATTGTTATTTATTTATTTATTTATTTATCTATTTATTTATTTATTTATTTTTGCCATAAAGGGTGTGTGCTCGTGTATGCTAGAGAAAGAAAGTGAGAAATCACCCCCTCAGGGGGGA
Source organism: Tupaia belangeri chinensis (assembly GCF_000334495.1). Taxonomy (NCBI): domain Eukaryota; kingdom Metazoa; phylum Chordata; class Mammalia; order Scandentia; family Tupaiidae; genus Tupaia; species Tupaia belangeri. Next base: position 7,606,409 of record NW_006159849.1, read on the forward strand.
TGGTCACACTGCAATCCCTTCTCCTCTATTTTCTTTTTAGGACTTTGGGTATGCATGCACAGGTGCCTGGTGTGTTTGTAGGCCACCAGGTCTAGGATTCGAACCATGGAGTTGGCCATGGAGTAGGCTCTACCACCTTAACCACCATGCCACCTGCTGGCCCAATCCATATGATTTTAAACAAACAAACAAAAACTTCATTTCTTGAGACAGAGAGAGACAAGTACCCTTGACAAGGTCATATCCAACCGTGATACCCCACTTTCAAGCCTCCCAGCCAGCCAGGATCATGACACATGCACCCAGATTATTTCAGGGAACCCAGGATCCAAACCACCGTCTGTCTTCCATATGACTTGGGCACTGCAGAGTGGTGCTCTACTGCTTGCACCACCACAGCTGGGCCAGAATCCCTATGACTTTAAGACTGTGGTAAATGGGTTTAATACAACAGTACATGTACACTCTTCTCATTGTGTTCTTTTTGAAGTCTCTCCTATGAATGAAGAAAATATATCTGCAGACGGCTCCAGGAGGACCAGGGACATCTGACTGACTCTGATGTTGGGATGTATTATATTCTATGCAAGCCCCTATCACGGCCACAGCAGTTTCCTTCAAGTACTCATGACTGCCCCAGTCACAAAGGAGGCATTTTGCAGCTACCAAGTCTACCTCCAAGCAGAAGTGTCATGGCCCTCTGTATTTTGATGGAGTTCCCACCTCTGACTCACGCTCACTAGGAGAGAACAATCTTAGCTCATCAGAGAGAAACTATCTTCATTGCTTCCCAACTTGGCAAGAGTCTCGCTTCATACAAATGAGACCCAGTCTCTTTGGAAAAATTCTGTCCTTTTCTCATTAACCCCAGAGAACAGTGACTGTGGACTAAGCATAAAAACGTTTTCAACAGCAGGTATGAGTTTCCCTTCAGACCTTGGTGGACAGGTGATACCCTGAACACAGGAGGCAAGTGTTGCTGCTGGGGTCCTCCTGGACAAGGGGCCTCCAGTAGATTGTGCAGAGTATCAAATATTCAATTCAACATATGCATGGATGAGAACTATGTACCCAGTTTCAGTTATAAAGACTCTAGAAAAGAGAACAGATACAAACTTCATTAAAGGCACACTGACTCCTTAATATATACAAGTCTGAAGTCTAGTGAACACAAAGCCAGCATTCAGATACGGAGAGCAAAAATCCTTCAGCCTTCCCTGGGTACTGTTGCCTGCACTGTCCAGCTGTGTGTGGTCAGTGTTAGAAATGCAATAAAAAAGGCATTACAGAGCACCTGATTGGTCAACACTTGCTGATAACCATGTGTGAAATTGACCAAAATGCTGTCTTCAGTGAACATGATTCTTTCTCCTTCAGCTTGATGAAAAACTATTGATATAGGTATTAAAAAGAGATTTTGTTTATTCTGGATTAAAATCATATCTGACCAGTGAATGGTTCTTTCATAAATCACTTATTGATTGTAAGAAAATGGAATTTCCATGCACGTACATACTCTAAGTTATGGTAAAGAAAGTTCTTTAGGGAAAAATACTGTTAAAATAATGTAGTTTGGATACAGTAGAGCTTTCTGTTCACGTTCACTAAGTGCATTTTTATCTATCTACCTCCAAGCCTCAGGGGAGCATTTATGCATGTAGTGTTTGCATTTCACTCACTGCCATAGTTTCAAGAATATAGTTTGGGTTCCAGTATTGCAACATGTTAGTGAACAACATACACTGATTTAAGGGAGTTCCCTAAGACAAAGGTGGTTGTCAACTGTCTTTTGTTTTAAGAGAGATTTTAGCTATAGGGTG
>NW_006159849.1:7608952-7610714 GCF_000334495.1 Tupaia belangeri chinensis
GCCAAAAAATTCACAGAAAGATGGAATTAAAGGATGAGTTTGTTTTGGAACCAAAAAAAAAAAAAAAAATTGAAATCCATGCACAGTTTTCTGTGGGGTTTTGTGCATATACATTTCCCACGAACTTTTTGAAGAACCCTGATATTGGTATAACTTTTTTGTAAAACAAAAACATATTGTCAGGATGAATGAAAGACTTAAAAGGGTAACATTTTGCCCCAGTAATTCTACTTATAATTACCTAAGACTCAGGTATAGACAAAGATGTTTCTAATAGCATATGCTTCAAAAGTAAAAACCGTAAACTTTAGATATAAAGCATTAATGCTTATTAATTACTTAAAAGTATGGTGCTAATCACATTAGCATCATATTGTTATCCAGGACACCTTATGAGAGGTTTTCTTAGCTCCATCTGGATTTCCCATGGCACTCAAACTACCATCCAGAGTTGATTGAATCCTGCCTCTTCACCCACCCTCCCTCCCCACCTTGGTTCCCAAACCTGTCACCCTCCTGTATTTCTTGGATGGGCAAATGGCAGCACCAGACACCCACTGGGTCATCTCTTTCCTTCTCAAAACTAATAACTGAATCCATTGCCTTAATAACTCCTGGATCATCTTCACTTGTCAGGTGAGGATTCCTTCCTTCCTTCCTTCCTTCCTTCCTTCCTTCCTTCCTTCCTTCCTTCCTTCCTTCCTTCCTTCCTTCTTTCTCTCTTTCTTTCTTTGTTGAATGAAAATACTTTATTAATGGAAAATAAGGGGAGAGGGATCAGATAGGAAAATGCTGGAATGTGAGGATTCTGCCTTTTTTTCAGGAACTGGACAAGGTAAGGCACCGATGGCATCCACCGATAGCTGCCCGAGTCACCTGGACAGGAGCAAGAGCAGCAGGTTGGCCTCGGGTAGCAGAGCTGCACCCACCCAGGAACCTGAACCATCACTGACCTCAGGCTCCAGCCCCTCCTCTCCATGCAGGGGCTGCTGATCTGATTTCTTCTCAGATAGCTGATCCTGTGTTCTAGAGAGATCTTCAGGGCTCTGGCCATCCTCTGTAACATCTGTCTGCCAGGTCACTCCTCCTGGCCTTTGGGCCCTGGCTGATCTAGCTACATCATTATTTTTACATATATTTCATTACAGCGCCTACTATTCTGAGGAACACATCTTTTTTGGTAAGTTTATTTACTTTTTTTCTTCTATGAGTGGGAGATACAGAGACAGAAACAGAGAGATGGGGTCTTGGTGCTGTGATCCTTCCCCAGCCTCAGCCTGCCCCAGATCATGGGCACACACAAACCTGACATACTCAGGGAGGGCTCCAGACAGGAACCCGGACGTCCCATGTGGGTCAGCCTGACAGGGCACCAGGCTTACCACTGTGCCACCACCGGCACCCTTGAGAACAATTCTTTATGAATATGAAGTCCTGGGGCTGGCAGGTGGCATGATGGTTGGGGCACTGGATTCTTGCATGGCTGACTGTGATTCAAGTCCCAGACCTGGTGCTTTGCTTTCTTGTTTTACCTTTCTCTCTCTCTGTGTCTCTCTCTGGTCAAATTAAAATAATAATAATAATAATAGTAATAAATGGAATTAAATAAAAAAGTCTTGTTTTCTTTTTTATTAAAGAGAGAGATTTTTGCTATAGGGTGCATGTGCTCACTGGAGAGGGACAGAGACAGAAAGCGAGAAATCACCCCCCTGGGGGGATGGCAACGCCACATCTCTTCTCCTCCATTCTCCTCTTGGGGTTT
>NW_006159849.1:7611506-7658185 GCF_000334495.1 Tupaia belangeri chinensis
AAGGGAAAAGACTCCACAGCAGTGCACCATTTAGAAACAGAGTATTTCATAATTCAACAACTAAATTTAGGTATCTGAGAATGTTAGCTGGCACTTTTGTTGATTTGGGATTGATAGAAGGAGAGGTAGTAAATTGCAGGATTGATATTTTTTCGTAAGTAGTCATTGATGAGGATTTCCAATTTCCCTGTTAACACATTTAGAAATAAATAGTTTTAGAAGAAGGATCTGACTGACGACTAACTGTAACGTAAGAAAGAACAAAAAGAATGATACCAGATTATTAACATAGATGGTAGTATGTGCGTGTGCACGCACATACATGCACACACATATGTTGGGAAAGGTGTTAGAAATGCACATGTAGGGGAAACACAGGAGGGAGCAGTGGGTGCCATAGTGGTTAAGGTGCTGGACTCTGACATGGTCAACCATAGATCCAGTCCCAGACCAGGTGGCTTGAACCTCATACTGGATGCATTTGCGTGCGTGCCCACAATCCTGGGAGGAAAATGGAAGAGAAGGGATGGGGTGTGGCAATCCCCTCTGGGGGTGATTTCTCACTTTTTAGTCTTTCTGTCTCTCCAGCAAGTACATGTGCCCTATAGCAAAAATCTCTCTCAAAAAAACAAAAGGGACCAGCAGTTAGCGTAATGGCTATGTCACTGAACTCCTATGTAGTTGATCGCTGTTCGAGTCTTGGACCCGGTGGCTTAAACTCACGCCAGACATGTGTGCGTGCATGTCCAAGATCCCGAGAGGAGAATGGAGGAGAAGGGATTGCAGTGTGGCCATCCCCCCTGGGAGGTGATTTTTCACTTTCTGTCTCTCTCTCTCTGTCTTTCCAGCAAGCACACATGCCCTATATCAAAAACCTCTCCAAAACAAACAAACAAACAAAACACAGAAAGTTCGAGGTGGGGGAGGAGAATTGGAAAAAGCAGAAAAAAAGTTTGTATCATCATCCTCTTCTTTGAAAAGCTTGAATGAATAATAAGATTTCATTTACATAAGTTTTTATTCTGTTGTGTATATTTAAGAAACACAATTACCTCCTGTGGATTTAATGAGTGTTGCTTGTCTTCCGCTGCTGGAGTTGAAATCAAAGTCTGGTATTTGGGGACCTGCGGTCTGTCCTACTCTACCTGCACATACAGCTCCAGCCAGTATAGCATCTCCCACCAGGCCCCTGGGGGGCAGCTGAGGACTCCTAGACTTCGGATATGTATTAATGCCCATACAACAGATAGCTGTCGTTTCCAAACAGATTCATGCTCTGGATGTAACACACACGTGCGCACACACACACACACACACACACACACACACACAGAGCCTGCAGAGGATAGGAGATTAATGGTTCTTATTTTAAAAACATGGAGGGGGGCTATGAGAATAATACTTAGTCATTCTTATCTATCTTTCTTACCCTACAAAAATGAGTTCCTTCCATGAGTTAGCTCAACTGTGAAATGTCCACTATGAACTCCAAAGGACATTAAGATTCATCAGCTCTTTTAAACATAATGCATCTATTTACTAGAGTAAAATGTAGACAACAGGAATAAAAGAGACAAGCGTTCACTAAAGCTTAATCTCCTTTGATTCATTTGGGAATTAAATTTAGTGATAATGGGAGCCAAGAAGGATTCAAAACCCACATTTCTTCATAAAATCATTTCCAGTTTACATATGGTCACATGGTCAGAAAAACCCTCCTGATACAAAACATCTTGCCTTAGCAGAATATTTGTTTGTTTCCCCTGATATCTCATGTCTGAAATTGCAAAGTATAGCTTGCCCAGTAGTGCTGGCGAGGACTTCAGAGTGAGTTGAATACTTGAGCCCAGGGAGGGCTGCCGAATGGCTAGATGTCGACTAGAGTGAAGTCTCTGTGGCTGGACCTCAGGGCTCTGCTCTTAACCTCGTCCAGCGTAGATGAAGACACACCTTCAATTTCCCCCTCAGAGCCGCTCTGCACCCTTCTCCAGCCCTTTCTGTGCAGGTGAGGCTCGCCTCGTTAAATTCATCAATAGCTCTCTGGTCTCTAGCTTCTGTTTGAGTTTAGCCAGTGGAGAGATATCAGAGAGGGAGGAAATTGCGCTTGGGATATTTATTCTCAGTTTTCTTTCTACGAGGTTGCTTTGGGCTGGCAACATCCCACCATCTAAAGGGCACAGCCATATGACTTCATATGAAGGCATGCTTTTCTTCCCTTCAGGTGTATGTGCATTGAGGGTGGCGGGGTCTCACACAGGCCACACCTTTGTAAATAGTACAAAAATTACCTTTGTAAAAAATAAAATCCCTAGAAAGCTTTTTTTTGTTATAAGAATTATTTATTTTTTATTTAATTTTATTTATTTTAATTTGACCAGGCAGAGGCAGAGAGAGACAGAGAAAGTGAGAAAGCAAGACGCCAGGTCCGGGACTCGAACCACAGTCGGCTTTGTGAAAGTCCAGCGCTCTTAACCACCACACCACCTGCTGGTACCCCTAGAAAGCTTTTAAAGCAGGGATCCCAGGAATTTTTTTTAAAAGATAGGTTCTCACCCCATTGGATCCTCCGTTTTAGCCTCCTGGCTTGTACTACAGGCTTGTGCCACCACAGTCAGCTCCGTTTTTAGACAAGGTCTTGCTCTGGTGCACAGGCCAGCCCCAAGCTTGTGATTTTCTTGCTTCAGCCCCTCCCAGGTGTTTAGATTACAGGTGCATGCCACCATGGCCAGCCTTTTGAGTAGACCAGGAATTGAACTCAAGTCCCCCAAGTGTTACCTAATTTAAGTGCCCATCTATTTCCTGCTGGAATCCTGATACCAAATGTGCAATACTCATATTGGCAGATGACTAAGAAAAAAAGAGAAAGAAAGAAAAAAAGAAAGAAAGAAAGAAAAAGAAAGAAAGAAAGATCAATACTGAGTCTGTTAAAGATAAACGAAAAACGGTAACTAGTACAACAATAGTGAAGATCATGAAGGTGAAGCCTCACGGGAAAGCGTGCGCAAGGTTATGCCTTGGCTTCCCGGTTCCTCTACGCTGCCTCTCCACAGGCTCCACACCGCATGGGAGCTGACGCAGGAAATCCGCACAGGAAGTTTACTGGGCATAAAAAACCTGACTGCCCACCTGCCTGGGTCTCAGCTGCTTCCTCTCTCTTCTCCTAGGGCAGAGTCCGTGTAACCCAGGCAACCTCAGCCTGTTCCGAGGCTTTATCTGATCCCAATTTCAATGCTAGCTTTGCCCCTCATGCTAGGATTAGAGGATTAGTGGGCACCCAGTCTTCCACTCAGTGATTTAAGGTTTTCTCCTATGGACAGACTGCCCCGGTGTCAGTGCCTCATCACCTCAGATACTCCATTTCTTGGATCAAGAATGCAGGGACCAGCAGTTAGTGTAATGGCTATGTCACTGGACTCCCATGTAGTCGACTGCAGTTTGAGTCCTGGATCTGGCGGCTTAAACTCACGCTGGGCACGTGTGTGTGTGCCCAAGATTCGGAGAAGAGAATGGTGGAGAAAGGATTGCGACGTGGCCATCCCCCTCGGGGGAGATTTCTTGCTTTCTGTCTCTCTGTCTGTCTGTCTTTCTGGCGAGTGCAACAAGCCCTATAGCAAAAACCTAAACAGCCCCTATAGCAAAAACCCCCCCAAAAAAAAAAAAAAAAAACAATGTCAACGGCCACTCGCTGATGGTTGCCATATCCATTAGAGAGGGTGAGCTGCCCGCAGGACTAAACTTTCAGCTACACATAAAGGTGACCCTGCCTCCTAGGACCTGCCCAGCGCAGGTGGGTGCATCCTGGTCCCTCTTAACAAGGCTCAGTAGACTTTATACTTATTTCTCAAGGCCACTGCCTTTGCTCAAAGACTTTGGCCACTCCTTTTTTGGAACAGATTTCTAAGTGAATTTATGGACTATGAAATGACCAGCAAGTCATTCTCAATATTCTGTCGTAACATTTAGTCATACTTGATTTTTGACCTCAAGAAATTTATCATCACCTTGTTTATAGGAGTTGGCTATAAATTGTACTTGATCTTTTTCAAATATCAGACCTATCCTTGAAGGACAACCCCATCTTCCCTTCACTTAGTAGGCCTGGTAATCATTAAAGAAACAGACTTAGGAGGCTAAATGTCTGAATTTTATTTTATTTTATTTTATTTCATTTTACTTTTTGCTACTGGGTGTGTGCAATCACTAGAGAAAGACAGAGACAGTGAGAGGGAAAGAAATCACCTCCCAATGGGGTATGGCCATACTGCAGTTCTTTCTCCTCTGTTCTCCTCTTGGGATTTTGGGTATGCATGCACACACATCCAGTGTGATTTTCAAGCTGCTCGGTCCAGGACTTGAACCGTGGTCAACCACGTGGGAGTCCAATGCCTTAACCACTACACTACCCACTGGCTCCCCAAAATGCCTAAATTTGAATCCTGGTTTTATTACTTACTATTATAGCTCTTTGATTTGGAATAACTCACATATAGCAAATAGTCCAATCTTTCATTTCTAAAATGGGGATAATGTGTGGTTGTTGGGGAAGTCCTGATGCATTGTTCTATTTTTTTCTATGCAAAAAAATGTGTCACGACTTTCCCGACAACCCAATAATAGTACCTACAACACACAATTATTGTAAGGATCACACAGGTTAATATTGGTACATATGAAGTACTTAGAGCGGTGTCAGATATATTCCTCTATTTAACACTTATTAGTGATTTCTGTATGTACTATAATAAGTGATTAACAGATCAATATATAATTAAAAAAAAAAAACCAACTTTTTTTCAGAGAGAGATTTTTTTGCGATAGGGCATGTGCGCTGGCCAGAAACAGACAGAAGGCAAGAAATCACCCCCAGAGGGGATAGCCACGCCACAACCCCTTCTCCTCCATTCTTCCCTCGCAATTTTGGGCATGTAAGTACATGTGCCTGGAGCAAGTTTTAAGCCTCTGGGTCAAGGACTCGAACGGTGGTTGACCATGTGGGAGTCCAGCAACATAACCATTACACCATCTGCTGGTCCTTTGATATATCACTTTTAAAAAGAAAAAAATGAAAAGAATGTTAATATAAACGACTTGAGCACAGGTTACCTATTATCAATATAATACCACTTCCTAAACTAAACTATCTAGGCATGAAAAACAAGCAGTTTGGCTACTCTTAACCTATTTTGAAAGCTGGGTATAAATAAAGGCATCAAATAATAATCACGAATGCCCAACGATGCGTAGGCCAGTATACATGGTGTTTTGCATACTGTAGCGCTACCTCACACAATAGTCCCAGTGGGAATTATTATCTCCGTTTGCTGATTATGAAGCAGAAGCTCAGACAGCTTAAGTAACTTGCCAAGGTCAGCAAGAGGTGAAGGAGGTAAAACAGATCTGCCCAGCTCTTACTGCCCGGGTTCCTCCTATGACATTCCACTGAGCCCGTGAAGTGATGCATCGATTTTTTTAAAAAACCAAACATCTAAATTGGTGTAATCCCTTTTAGAATAGTCACCTTGGCAGACTCCATACTCACATTTTCCAAGGACACTGTCTTTGCTCGAAACACTTTGGCCACTCCTAGATTTCAATTGATTTTGAAATTAATTTAAGGGCTTTGAAGCTACCAACAAATCGTTTTCAATACTCTATAGTTTTGTCTGATTTTTTTTTTTTTTTTTTTTTTCTCTCTCTGTCTGTCTCTCTCTGTCTGTCTCTCTCTGTCTGTCTCTCTCTGTCTGTCTCTCTCTGTCTGTCCTCTCTCTGTCTGTCTCTGTCTGTCCTCTCACTGTCTGTCCTCCTCTCTCTGGCCAGCACATGTATGTGCTCTACTGCAGAACCCCCTCTCCCACCAAAAAAGGCAAAATTTAGGAATTACGAAAGTCTTCTGGTCATTTGGTCATTGAGGTTCTTTTTTTTTTTTTTGTAAACCATAGAATACTCTATGATTTAGTTTTTTTTTTATTTTTTTTTTTTTTTTTTTTTTTTTTTACCTTCAAGGTACCTTCCAGATTGATCAAATCCACCTATGTACAAGATTTGGCTGTGAATGTTTTTTGATGTTCTTCAAATAGTCAGTCTATTGGGTCATCAGAAAATTCCTAACACATTGGGTCATTGGAAAAGTCCCAACATATTTTTCTATGTGAAAATACGTCATGACTTTTCCAATGACCCAGTATGTCTAATGATGAAGATGTATGCACAATAGCCGAGATTAGGAAAAAGACTCTGGCTCCAGCTCTGAAGTGAATTTCAAAAGATGGTTTTGAAAATCGTTTGGCCACATCTTTAAGATAAGCCCTTTCCTCACAGAGAACATAGTAGAACAGGGGCCAACTGGATAAATACATCCTTGTGTGATTACTGCAAAACCAAGTTCATGACTTTCATCTCACCTTGAAACCTGTATAACTGTGGCCAACTCGGACCAGGGAGGGAAATTAATTCCTCCACGTGGATTAAGTCAGTAGCGTCAAACACAAAACTCTGATCACAGCCCAGCCTTTGATGAAAGAGAGAATTGTGAGTTTGTGCATACTTTCTTATTGTCTAACGCTTCATCTACAATTTGGTAATCAAATCATTCATTTGTCATTCCGATTCCAGTAAAATCCATGAAACAAGCATAAGGCAATCACTGAAACTCAGAAGGGAAATCTTACAAATTCCATAGAAAACTCAAGAGATTTCCCCCAGAAATCAAAGCTGATTAAAAGTCTATCTGAATTTTCATGAAATGCCCCTGGTATGAAATCAAACATATCTACATAATTCATAATTTATCGAGGGTTACCCAAACTGTTTTTTTTTTTCTATTAAGAACCTCCTTTTAATGCGCCTAAAGAACTTTCTAGTCTCTACTATATTTATTACTCTGGTGCTACATTATACTCAGAGGTATTAAATTACCAGTTATACTCAATTTGGGCTATTTTTGTGATATTCCTGTTATAGAGAAAGCTCCCCCCACCTCCAGGCACGCAGCACTACAATATTTAGGAGAGTAAGTCTCTAAAATCAGTTAGGCTATGTTAGTTTTCAGAGGCTCATTAATTTGTACTGCAAAAAGAGATGGAAGCAAGGGAATATCAGGCTAAGGACGAATTGAACAGTAATTCATTGAAATGTAGTCTTTCCTTTGAGAGCACATCAACTCAAATTTACTACTATTGTTACATTTACAAATTATTTGGCTCATTAGAAAGTCAGTTAACTTGCTTCTCTTTATTCCCTCAAGTTTTCTGTAGCCTTCTCTAGCATTTTTCTTCCCCAAATTTACACCAGAAAATCAGCTATAATCCTAATTATGACACTTCCAATTAAATTTTTCTTTCCGAGTCTGTTTTTATTCAAATGTTAGGAAAGCAACAGAAAGTATGCTGACCACACTCCTCAAACATTTTCTCAGGTATGTCTCCAGTCTGCTACGCAAGACCTACACCGGATGATTAAAAGCAGCCATATCCAGGACGGTTTGCTCCCTGACAACTCGGCTTCACAACTCCCAGAGAGCAAAATCCATTAAGCAACTATTAGGTAGCAACAGTGGAGATGAGTTGAATTTGAATTTGATGAGCCAGAAATCCCATAATGATTCAAAGTCTCCCAAGACAATCAACTCTCTTAGTTCAGTCATCCTAGCAAAAAGTTAGCAAGAAAAGAAACATAATATAAGGATGGCGAAAACGACTTTCTCTTCTAAATGATTCATGGGTAATCTGGAAACCCATGGGAGCTCACTGGCCTTGTTGATTAGAATGTAAAGAGGCAGGCAATCTGTGGTCACGCCCTCTAGTTCACTCATTTCATTTGGGCCCAAATATGAGAAGGGCAGTGAAATCCAAGCACGGTTTCCTACTACCCAGTTCTCTATATCACCTCAAGGGAAGACTTGAATATCTAAAGGGAATTCCTTTGAATTTGCTTTAGTAAAAATTAATATAGGTTTTTTTCTTAAATTTGCCAAAATGAGTGCATGCTCATCCGAGAGAGACAGAGACAGAAAGAGAGGGAATGCTGCAATCCCTTTTCCTCCATTTCTCCACCCTGTTGAGACGTGGGGTGCACACTCAGTGTGTTTTTCAACCCACCAAGGGCCAGGGTTCAAACCACATCATCTTCTATGTGGGATCTGGCTCCCTTAACCACCAGGCCACAGGGCTGTCCCGACAGTACAGAGATTGTTTTCCTTTACTTATTTTTCTTGAGTTTATTTAAGTAAATGAGAGAGTGAAAATCCTGGTTTGCTGTGAGCCAGAACCAGGTCCGATACAGCCTGGTTATTAGTTTCCCACAGAGGCTATTTCCACACTCCCTCCCTGTCCCAGTCTCCACAACTGTCTTCTAATCGCAGATCTCTCTGGACCCCTGAGTCTACTGTCACTGTACCTGCTCCACTCCTCTCTCCACTTCTCCCAGCCTCGCCTTCCATTTCCTCTTCTGATTTCTCCTCCCAAAAAAATCACCTGGTGAAGGCCAAAGCTAGCCCACAGGTCCTGCCTTTAGCAGCCAGGGCCCCATTGTAGAAATAGCGGGAGATGCTGCTCAAAGGTGCCTCAAACAACTGATGAGGCTTGGGGGAATCCAGGGAGGCAAAAACAGAGAGAACCCTTTCGTTCCACCTAGAGAAGGGGTGGGAAAGTGAAAGAGAATCCCAGGAACTTGGGAGTGGGGGTGGAGGCAAGACAGGACAATGGTTAATAACATACACTGAGTCAGGTTGCCTGGGTTCAAATTTCAATTCCAACACTCACTAGCTGTGTGATCATGGGCAAGTCACCTAACCTTCCTGTGCCTCAGTTTCCTCTCCTCTAAAAGGGGGTTAATAATAGCACCTACATTATTGGGTTATTGTGAGGATTAAATGAGTTAATGTAACATCAAGAATACACTTTTTTTTTTTTGAAAGACTTGCTATAGGGTGTGTGCACTTTCCGGAAAGACCGAGAGACAGAAAGTAAGAAATCACTTTTCAGGGAGGATGGCCACGCCACAATCCCTTTTCCATTCTCCTCTTGAAATCTTGGGCACGCACGCATACATGCCTGGTGTGAATTTCAAGCTGCCAGGTCCAGGAATTGAACCACAGGAGTCCAGTGTTGTAACCATTATGGCATCTGCTGGTCCCAAGATTATACTTCTTAATACACAGAATGTATAATATGAAGAATAAGCTCTAATGTGAACTATGGACTTAGGATAATAATGGTGTGTCCATGGGTCCTTTGGCTGTAACAGAGATACCATTCTGGGATCAATTCAGTGGCCTACTGATTAAAATAGCCAGATCCTACATGGCCGACTGTGAGGCTCAATTACCAGCCCTAGTAGCTTGAAAAACACACGGGGTGCATATACACGTGTGCCCCAAATCCTAACAGGACAGAGAAATGGAGAAGAGACTATAGTGTGACTGCACCCCACTGGGGGTGCTTTCTCCCTCTCTCTCCTTCTTTCTGTCTCTCTGTCTCTCTCTGGCAAGTGTACATGCCCTCTGACTTGTAAACAAAAACAAACAAACAAACCCCACAAATGCACCACTGTGGTACAGGATATTGACAGTGGGGGAGGTTTTGTGTGTATATTAGGGAGGGCAGCAGGTGTGTGGAACTCTGTATTTTCCATGAAATGTTGCTAGAATCTAAAACTGCTCTATAAATGAAAGTGTGTGTGTATGGTGTATACAGGTGTGTGTGTATGTATGTATAGTAGGCAGGTGTGTGTGTGTGTTTTCCATTGTTTAATGCACACCAGCAAGGCTGCTCCACTCTAAGACTCTCTCCCTAACTGCAGTAAGAGGACACACGAGCTGCCCACAATTGTGTTCTGCCTGTCACTGCCCCGTTCCAAGACCTGATGAGTGGAGATGTGGGAAGTGAGATCCTGCCTGACACAGGGGGTCTCCTCTGACCAGCTGGCTCAGAGACTGCCCTGCGATGCCTGCGCACCACGTGCCTGCTATTTCTGGAGCCTCCTGCCAAGCCGGTCTGCACAGTCTGGGCTCCCAGCCCACAAAGTGCCCACTCATCCACTGTAGCACTCGGCTGGCATCTGCTGCTGTGACTTCCCAGCACACCACCACCCAGCCTCATTATGCCAGCTTGCCGTCCGTGCGTTGCGGATCTGTCCGGCTTGCTCGTCTCGCGGCAGCCACTTCCGCTCCTGGTACCAAGCCTCTCCAGCCATCCCTAGCCAACCGAGGAAAAGCCTACCTCTGAGCCCGAGAGCTGTTCACAGCCCTTGGCTCACAACCATGAATTCTTACGCACTTTCCTCACCTGTGAGAAGAGTCACTGTAGGATAATTTGAAAGTATCTATCAAATTACCATTCAGAGGATTTTATATATATGTGAGGCCTTCAGAAAGTTTGTAGAAAATGCATATTATGAAAAAAATGCATGGATTTCAATATAAACTCATACTTTAATTTAATTTGCACCAATATAAACTCATACTTTAATTTAATTTTTCCACCGACTTTTTTTTTAGTTTATTTTTAGTTTTTGTTATAGGACACATATGCTTGCCAGAGAGAAAGAGGGAAACTGAGAAATCATCCCCCACCTCAAAGGGGGATGGTACCATAATCCCATCTCCTTCAATTTCCTCTTGGGATTTTGGGCATGCATGCACACAGGCCCAGTATGATTTTGAAGACAACTGGTCCAGGACTTGAACTGTAGAGTCAGCCATGTGAGATCCAGCCCCTTAACCTCCATGCTGCCTGTTGGTCCTCCACTAAGCCTTCGGATGTCCCCTTACACACTCACACACAGTGGGTGAGATAACTTTAGTATGAGGCTATTTAAAGTGTGTTCACAAAAGATGGGAAACAACTAATGGCTATTGTTAGCAAATTGGTCAAATAAAGTAAGGTGTGCCCATGAGCTAGAAGTCTGAAGCACAAAGAGCGCAGTCTCCATGTACAGGAATAGACGAAGCTTCCTGAAAATACAGCAAAGCAAGGTGGGCACAGCAGTCTCTATGGTGACTATACGTGAGTGAATCCAAATAGACAGAAGAGGAAGCATATGTATGCATGGCAATCTCTAAAGTGATCAGAAGAAACTATACCGGTAGCTATTTCTTTTGAGGGGAGGAGAGAAGAAATGACAACTAGGAAGAGTGGGGACAGGCATGTGATGGAGTCTTTACACTATATGGCCTTTTGTACTTTTAAACTGTAATTATTTACTGTTCGCGTGTGCAAGAGGAGCACCCTCCGCAGGGTCTTGTTATGCCGTTTTCCCTTTCCCCAGCCTTCCAAGTCCTCGGGATCTTAGGCCCACAAGTTTGTGCTCTGCAGGTTTCCAGGCCAGTCCAGGGATTCAAACCCTCAGTCAGCCACGTGGCTTCCAGCACTGCAGCCTGGTATGCTCTGAGCTATACCACCTACCTGGCCTTTTGTACTTTTGGATGTTTGAACATTGAACCTATTTATAAAAACAAATATATAAAGAAAATCATAACCTGTTCTGCTTGTACTTCATAAGGATGGCCATTGCTTTAAAAACTGTGAAGTACTGGGGCCAGCAGGTGGCGTGGTAGTTAAGCACTGGACTCCCATGTGACTGACCTCAGTTGACACCTAGGACCTGGTGAATTGACAATCACTTGGGGTGCATGTGCACGTGTGCCATAATTCTGAGAGGAGAAGGGAGGAGAAGAGATTGTGGTGTAGACATGCCCCTGGGTCGGCGGCGGGGGGTGGGGGAGATGGGGGTTCTGACTTTCCCTCTCTCTGTCTCTCTTCAACAAGTGCACACACCCTGTGGCAAAAACCTGAAAAGCAAAACAAAACAAAAACAAACAAAAACAACAAAAACAAAAACAAAAAACTGTAAAGTACCAGGGGATATTTGTCTTCCTTTCTGCTGAGGAAGGGCTGTGAAGGTGGGGCTGATGAACTAAATACTTGTAAAAACCTCTCTATTGTGTCCTGGTGGACGTTGCTCACCACACATTTCTAGCTGTCATGCTGGCACTTAACTCAACCTCTTTTCGCTTAAGCCTCACTTTTGAGGGGGATGTCTCTACTGAGGGAGTGTGAGAGTGACAAAAAGGACTGTAAGAGTCGTATTTTTGTGGGAACTTCTAGCCCTGGCTGGGTCACTCAAGTCCACACCTCAGAAACTCAGTATTATCAGTTCTCTGATGAATATGATTATAAAGTAACAGCAATTTGGAATGGAAAGGGTTAGCAAAGCCCCGGAAACTCAGTATTATCAGTTCTCTGACGAATATGATTATAAAGCAACAACAATTTGGAATGGAAAGGGTTAGCAAAGCCCTTATTTTACAAGTCTCTTATTTTACTAATGTGGAAATCATGAAATGGAATGATGACGGGGCTTGTTGGGTTGTGCATGTGTAATGAGGCCAGCACCAGCAGCTTGTTGCCTGGTCTCTTTCAACTCTTTCTGTCGCTCCACCGTAATGTAAGTTACTCGTTTGCAAAGTGGATATGCTTTCCAATTATAGGAGACAGATATACTAAAAAATGCTTACTTAAATAACATCTGAGCGAAGGAAAGGAATTTAAAATATATAAACTACTTGAAGCAGATTGGTTTGCCATCCTTTCTGCCTACAGAACACCTAACTTCCCCGGGTCCAGCAGACGCTGTGGGGAGAGGGCAAGGAGTACATGCCCTCTGTACAGCACTGTCTGACACAGAGTGTGGCAGAAATGCTTTGATGCCCATCCAAAATTTGAGCTCATCTTCCATAATGGAGAACTGTCACCGGAACTCCATTTACAGTCTCTTCTTACATCTCTATGGGGCCATGCCTAGTTTTCTTCAAAGGAATGAGTGGAAGAGAGGATGTCACTTCTGGACTGGGTCACTTAGGACATGAGTTTGCCTTTTCCGGACTCTCTTTCCATATCCACTGGCCAAATGAAGTCTCTGAGCCCCAAGGGGATATCAGACACACAAAAAGGAAGTGGCCTGGATTCCTGAATCAATCGCATAGAGAAGTGTTTACTGACCAGAAATGACCTGATCACTGTTAGGAAATGAACTTTTTATGTGTTATACCAACAAAACTTTGGAGTTTGTTTATGGCATTCCAATAAATCAGTGCACAAGGACATTTCAGTGGGGCCTGGAAACAGGTCATTAACTCTCAGCTTTACAAAGGACTTACTAGTTTCATAAAAAATTCCTTCTTTTCACTGTGTCTATATTTTGTGTAGGGGTTCTTCTGCTTCTTCTAGGGGTTACTGCTATAGCTCTACATGATGCATCACAATTTACTGACTTAATTTACACACTACGTATTGACTTCCTGCTGTGAAAGATGAAGATTTAGTTTACTTAAGCTCTCCTCTTCCTTCTGATGTTTAATAACTATATTTGTCTTGGTTACATTTATCATTTTAAATATTATATATTCAGTATGTTGACTTCTCTCTCTGTAAATATCATATCATCCTGTTTTTCTACTCTATTTTTCCACTTCTACTTTTTATATGCTATTAATAATTTTACTTTTTATATCTGTCAATAAAACATTTGTTTTATGATCTGAAACTGCAATCAAGAATTGTACACTTTGCCCATTGGTTGAATTAAAATAATGAAAACCAATAAAGAGCCATGACTTTAGCAAGACTATGTAAATAGTGTTCACTTATGTGCCAAGGAGACTACTATGATTACATTTTTGTCTTCATAAATCTAATGTCAAAACTACTAGCTCATTCACAGGGAAAGATCAAGGTTAAATTGAATTTTTCCCCTAAAATTCCATTAGTTGCTTTAAAACATGCCAAATAAACCAAAACATATTTTGGTTTATTTAATACTTGATCATGACTTGTTTAAATATTTTTAATTTTAAATCACCTAGACTTTCCTATTGACTTTCTCTCATTTTGTTGGCAAAAGAAAAAATGGGCTTTCACCATGACTTTGAATGTTCCATCATCTCAGTCAAATTAAGAGAAAAATGGGTCTGTTTTTCAGTAGACTTATTTTGGGGACTATCTGTCTTATTTCTGTAATGACGCTGTTGTTTCCTAATGTGCTTCACAACTATCAATGATGAATTCCCCTTTCATTGTCTACCAATACACTGCTTCCAGGATTCCTTCACTGTTTCTTTTTATTTTCTCCTCTTTTTCTCTGGAGTACATTCTTTAAAACTTTCTAAGAATGTACATGTGAAATATAAATGCTTTGAGTCCTTGAGTGCCTCAACAGGTTTTGATTCTGCCCTTACCTCCAGCTGATCATTGAGCACAGAATTCTAAGTTCATAACCATGTTTTTCTCATGCCATTGTATTCTAGCTTGCTTGTATGAATATAAACCACCTGGAGATCTAGCTAAACTACAGATCTGAGTGGTAAATTTGGGGTAGGGCCTAAGATTCTGCATTTATTCTTTTCATTATTTAGAGATTATTAGTTTCTGTAATCAAACCTATGTAGATAAGACCTTACATATTTAATACAGTGCATTACCCCTGTACAAATGGAAAAAAAATTAAGTTTAACATTTCTAGACCAATATGGCTGTTAATTTCTGTACAATGCCAACTCAACACAGTAAAATGGAATACTTTTTCCAAAGTTGAAAGCACAGCTAAAGTGTCCAAAAATTCAAATTCAAAGAGAGAGAGAGAGAGAGCAATAATAGCAGTATGCTATGTATCAATAGCCGAGAGAGAGAGCGCGCAATAATAGCAGTATGCTATGTATCAATAGCAGCAACAGCTTTTCCAGGTTCTGCAGTCATCTGAACAAAATTATAGAGACATCCAGCACACTCTATTTTTAAAAAAAAGATTAAAAACAAACAAACAAACAAAAACCTGTAAGCCCTCAGATGATGCTCCTGCTGCTAGTCTAACCACACTTAAATAGTGAATTTCCAGCACTGAATGATACTGATGATGAGAAGTCTAGTACCAGCCCAATTGCACATCTTTTGCTATTTTTTTCTTGCTATGGCAGGCCATTTCAATATTAATTAATTGACTGATTAATTAGATTTTTGCTATAGGATGCATGTGTTCACAAGAGAGACAGAATCAGAGAGACAGAAAGCAAGAAACCATGCCCTCCGGGGGATGGCCACATTGTAATCCCTTCTCCTCCACTCTCCTCTAGGGATTTTGAGCACACATGAACATGTGCCTGGTGTTTCAAGCTGCCAGGTCCAGGACTCAAACCACAGTTGGCCACATGGGAGCCCAGCACCTTAATCACAACACCACCTGCTGGCCCCAGCCATTTCCACTTTAAGAGTCCTGTCATTCTTTGGCCTTGGGAGGTAGTCTGTTATTTCTTGGTAATTTCCCCTCTCTCCTGGTATTTTCTCTGGTTTTACTTTGAGATTTTTATTGGTCAGATGTTGATGCTTCTAGATTGGTCCTCGATTTCTCTTATTTTTTCTCTGGTTCCCCCTTTTTACTATATGCTCTGTTAGAGTCCCAAGCCCTTCTACTGAATTTTTGGCAAGCCTATGTTTAAGCCCGAAGAGCTCTTTATTTTTCTTTTATCTATTTTCACATAATTTCTCCATGGACATTAAGAGTCCTGGAGCTCTATGACCATAATAATGAGAGCTGTTCTTTGCTTGAGGTTTCCTAGTTCGTCTTTGCTTCTTCTAGGTCAGTTTTGCTGTTTATCTTGGTCATTCTCTTTCACATGGCTGTTTTTCCCATATATTTAGTAGTTCTTGTTGTCTGTTCCAACTTAAGAATAAAGGATTAGCTAGGTGGTGTGAGTTTTCCTTGAGATCATACAAGTAAGGTTGTTTCCTCTAATTTATCCTATTTCCCTGTGTCAATAAAACATAACCCTTCCTTTATTAATGATTATTAGGTTATTTTTATATTTTTCTTATGTAGCATTTTAATAAATATCTTGGGGCCAGTAGGTGAGGTGGTGGTTAAAGGTGCCGGACTCTCACATGGCTGACCACAGTTTGAGTCCCGCACCTGGTGGCTTGCTTTCTCGCTTACTCTCTCTCTCACTCTATCCCTCTCTGATGAAATTAAAATAAACAAATAAATAAATGAAGTTAATAAAAATAATTCTTTAAAAAAATGAATAAATATCCCAAAAGGTATATATTTTTATGGAAGGGTATGGTCATTTCTATGAACTAAATTCCTAAAAGTGATTTTACACATTGAAACTATATAGTATTAGTTATTATTATATAATAGAAATTTTTGAATATAAAACACTAGAGAGAATAGTGTAATGATTTGATGGAGGGGATTGAAGACAGGATCAAGGCCAGTCTTGATCCATTCATACCCCTAATCCATTCTCTTGGATTAGGTTGAAGTAAATATGAAATCTTATCATTTCATCTGAACAAATACACATTATTTTATTATGGTAAAATATACATAACCCGAAATTTATTATTTTAACCATTTAAAATGTACAATTCAGTGGCATTAGGAGCATACACATTTTTATACCACCATCACATTATAAACTAATACACATTTATATTTTAATAAATATTGGCAGATAACTTCCCCCCAGATTTTTATAATTCCTTTTCCAACTACAAAGAGTTTCTATTTCTCCACATGTAGTCATGGGTAAGTATTTGTATATTTCTCAGTGTTAGGAGAGGGTGCAATACAATAAACATTCCTCTCTTTCTTTCTCAAATCCATTATTTTTGGTTCAAAATAGAGCATGTGCATGCATCTGAGAGAGAGGCAGAGAGAGAGAAGAGCAACTTCCCCAGGGTTTGATCACACACCAATTCCCTTTCTCTAGTCCTTCTGCTTGCTGGGATCCTGGGCACATGCACATGTATGTTTCAGGCCAACCAGGTTGGGGATTTGAACCATGGTCAGCATATAGCTTCAGCTCCCCAGCCCAGTATGCTACTGACTATGCCACAGAGGCTGGGCCCTTTCCCAAGGTCTAAACCAATGAAGAAACACATGGGAGCCATGCCAGTGGAGATTTAAAAATACCAACCGAAAATCCGTGTTGGCTGGGCCCAATCATGGTGGCGCAGCAGTTATGCAGTGCTCTGCAATCCTGTAAGCCACATGGGAGATTGGTGTTTGGCTCCCAGGTTGACTTGTATATGCTGAGCCTATGCATGCCCATGACCCGGACTGTTCGGAAAGACCACAGGAAGGAGCACGGCATGAGACACCAGTGAAAGTGTGTGTTCTTTTTTTTTTTTTCTTTGTCTCTCAATAAATTAATTTTTTAAAGCTGGATTGGATTAGATGATGTATCTTTAGAGTTGCAGCCAATTTATCTTACTGATATGTCTGAACCTCTGCCTTAGATAAATGGTCCCACCTCAAAACTGGGACATCTGTCAACTATGGGTGTCCCTCACAGGTGAGGAGCCTTTCCAGAGAATCCTCCTGTATGGCTAGGAGCACATGGGAATGCATCCTCCTTCAGGCTAGCAGAGCTGGAAAAGAGAACTCAGATGGCATCAATCCAACACACTCAGTCAGCTTCCTTTCTCAAATTCACCAGCAATCCTCCTGTACCACAGAGGGGGGAATGGAGCACAGGGAGAGAGGCCAGGAGTATATTCCACAATGAGTCATGAGGCAGGGAAATGTAGTTTGCTCAGTAGGTGTCATCTATCTTTCTGCCCCCCCCACATATATACATATACATATCATAATTAATAAGTGTGCGTACATACGTATGAGAGACAGACAGACAGACAGGCACCCTGGACAGGATCTCCTCTAACATCACAGTCCTCTTCTCCCAGCTCATCAGAATCTTGGGCACATGTACCCTCAGTGTGTTTTCAGGTAGACTGGGGATCTGAACTGTGGTCAGCCATGTGGCTTCCAGCATCGTGGTTTAGCACATAACTGACTGTGCCACTGAGGCTGGGCTATTAATGTATTTCATTTTGGCCTCTCTGATAGATGGTATTTTAAGTTTCCCTGACGGTAGTAAGGTGGCCTCTTTGGCCACTGCATTCCCTTTCTCCGTGAATTGCCTGATTTCCTGGTGAGTTTTCTTTTTATTATCCTCTTATGAGTGACTTTTTAATATTAGGGATATTAACTTTAATCTGTCATGCTGTCACAAATATTTTCTCCTAATGGCCCATATATCTTTCAACTGGCTTTTAAGTGTATCTTTCTACAGAACAACGTAAAAGGTTTACTCAGCAATGCCACTCCAGAAAGATGAGCGCGGCTTCGTTGTGACGAAGCACAGCACAACCTTGGGTGCCCTAGGTTTACTGAAAACACGGTAAAAGTTCATTGAAAAAGGCTGAAGTCCTTTTTTAAAAATAAAATTAATGCTATATGGGAACCAGCAGTTAGCGTAATGGCTATGTCGCTGGACTCCCACGTGGTCGATCGTGGTTCATGTCCCAGACCCGGTGGCTTAGAACTCATGCCAGGCGTGTGTGCTTGCATCCCCAAGATCCTGAGAGGAGAATGGGGAGAAGGGATTGCGGCGTGACCATCCCCCCTGGGGGGTGATTTCTCGCTTTCTGTCTCTGTGTCTCTCTCTGTCTGTCTGGCGAGCGCACGCGCCCTATAGTGAAAACCTCTCAAAAAAAAAAAAAAGATATGCTATGGTCATTTCTACATGTTTTTCTTGGTTGACAAGGAGAACCTCATTAAAATCTACTAGTACTTTGCCAGTTATCCATATGTCATCTGGCCACTTACATGGCCAGAAAATTATAAAATCAATTTAAACAGTTTAGGAAGTGAATGAGGTCACTTCAAAATGATTTTAACCTACTGTACTAATTGCACCTAAACTGCCTGCCTGCATTTTTCCCAATTAAAACTTCTAATTAGGAGTTGACATCTTTAAAATACCTCGGTGTTATACCCTGGAGGGTGTGGGAAAACTGTGCTAATTTCCCCTTCCTCATCTATAGGTGAAAAGATTCTCTCATATCCCAAGTCCACAGAATTAAAGAATCAGAAAAACACCTAGAACTTTCCTGGTCTGAAGTGCCTATTTGCTTGATAGATGAGGACAATGGGAATTAAAATGTTTCTCTCCAGGAGCCACCCCTAACTTCTCTTACTACCCACTACTCTGGGTCAGGGACTGTTACTCATCTATGCGTGGCACACGGAAGGACATCAAGGAGGCTTACCGAATGATGAGTTACTCGAGGTCGCATAGCTAGTAAGTGCCAGCTGCTCTGCCTCCTGATATAGGAGCAGGTGATGTAGGGGACTCCCATGTGGTCAACTGCAATTCGAGTCCCAGACCTGCAGGCTTGAAACTCACACCAGGTGCGCACCTGTGTGTGCCCCAAGTCCCAAGAGGAGAGTGGAGGAGAAGGGATTGAGGCATGGCCATTCCCCTTGGGGGTAATTTTTTATTTTCTGTCTCTCTGTCTCTCCAGTAAGCATGATAGCAAAAATCTCTTAAATTTTCTTAAAATAAATAAATAAACTGCTATAAATTGCCCAGACTTTGGAGTAAGAAATACCTGCGTTAGAACCCTAGCTCCGCCACTTACAAGATGTGTTCCTCAGCAAGGTTACTAGCCCTTCTGGACTGTCTCTTGGTTTCTCCTTTCCCTTGTGCTCTGTCTTAAACCCATTCCAACTGGGCTTTCACTCATTGCTCTATTGAATCCCACCTTTTGTCTGGGTCACCAATGAGTTCCTCATCGCAAAATCTAGCAATCACCATACTCAACTGAAAGGGCAGCATTTGACACGGCTGATCACACCCTTTCTCAAAGCGCTTTTCTCTCCTGGCTTCCAGAACATCACTTTTCCTGGGTCCTTTCCCCAGCTACTCCTTCCCCACCTCACTGGCTGTTTCTTCTTTATCTGCCAGGTCTCTCTACATTGGAGGACCCAGGATCTGCCTTTGGACCTGGGCCTTCACTGTCTACACTGTGCCCCTAGGGCGAGCTCATGGAGGCTGATACATTATACACTGTACATATAATGCCAAATCTTGTTTTATATTGCCAGCTCAGACCGGTCCCCTGCACTCCTCTGGACACCATCTGTCTTCTTAATACCTCCTCATGGATATCTGATGGCATTTCATCTGATCATGTGTAAGAACAGACTCCCAATTTCTCCTTTAAAGCTTATTCCTTCCACCATCTTCCTCTTGCCCTCTTCCAGTTGCTCGGGCAATATGTTGGCAAGATCCTTTCATCTTTTCTCTTGTACCCTGTATTAAATCTGTTAGCGGCTCTTGTTGTTTCTATTTTCAGAATTGATCAAGAACCAACTAAACATTTATTCCCTCCACTTCGACCACCACTATCTTAACCTGGACCATTTGGACAACTTCCTAATTGGTCTCCAAGCTTCCACAATCCTGCCAACACATAAGTCAGTTGATGCGTCTCCTCTAATGATTCCTCACCTCCCTGTTCCTTGGACCCCTGACCTTAGCTCCTGTGTCCCTCAGCCCATGTTTGCTCAGCCACACTGGCTCCTTGCAATTCCATGAACTGCCAGCACGCTCCTTCGCATTCTCCATTTCCTCGGCACAGATTGCTCTTCTCCAAGGTAAGTCATGTAGATTGCTCCTATCACTTCTTTGTGTCTCTGCTCAAATGTCACCTTTAAGAAAGGCTCTCAGGCAACTTACCTGAAAGAACAGTCTCCGTCTGTTCTGCCTAGTTTTTTTTTTTTCCTAGCACTCTTACCTGAGGTTGCATGTGTACGTGTTGTTCGTCGCTCTCCCCCACCATGACTATGTCTCCAGTGTCTGCAGTAGGGTGTGATCCTTAATGAGTGCTCAGGACATTTTATTTATTATGGTAAGAACACAATATGAGATACACCCTGCAGAATACAATATTGTCAACTCACACGCATGTTCTTGTATAGCAGATCTCTAGAATGTTCTCATTTTGCATAACTGAAACTTTAGACTTGTTCAATAGCAAGTCCCTATTTCTTCTTTTTTCCAGACTCTGTTAATCACCATTTCTCTCTCTCTCTCTCTTTATTTTTTGGTTTTGATATAGATTATGGTGTGCTTGCTGGAGAGAGACAGAGACACAGAGAGAAGGAAAATAAGAAATCACCCCCAGAGGGTGACGATCCTTTCTCCTCTTGGGATTTTGGGCACAGGGGAATAGGCATCCAGTATGTTTTTCAAGTTGTGGTGTCCGAGACTGAAATTGTGGAGTTGGCCATGTAGTATCCAGCCACCTTAACCACCACACCACCAGCTGGCCCTACTCTCTGCTTCTTTAGATAGACCATTTAGAAGATCCAGAGGTGGCATGGTGGTTAAGGGGCTGGACTCCCACATGGTCGACTACAGTTTGAGTCTAGGACCCAGCATTTTGAAATTCACACCACGCATGTGTGTGTGCGTGCCCAAAAATCCTGAGAGGAGAATGGAGAAGGAATTGTGGTGTGGCCATCCCTCCTGGGGCATGATTTCTCACTTCTGTCTCTCTGTCTTTGTGTCTCTGGTGAGTGCATATACCCTATACCAAAAGGTCTCTCTCAAAAAAGATATACTGTTTAGGATTTCTCACAGAAGTGGAGTCATGTAGTACTTGTTTTGTGACTATCTTATTTCATTAAGTCTACTGCCCTCGAGTTTCTTTCGTGTTGTCACACATGGCAGGATTTTCTCCTTTAAGACTGTGTCCTACTGTATGTACACACCACATCTGTCCACCAGAGGGCATTTAGACTGTTTCCACTTCTTGGCTGTTGTGAATGAACATAGGCATGCAATGAACATAGGCATGCAAATATTTCTACAGGATCCTAATTTAAATTATTTTGGATAAGAACCCAGAAGTGAAATTGCTGAATCATCTGGTAGTTCTATTTTAATTGTTTTTAGGAACCACCATCCTCTTATTCATAGAAGCTGCACCATTTTACATTGCTCCCGACAATGGAAAGAGTTCAAATTTTTCCTTAACTTTGGTAGGAGGTATTATTTTGTTTTGTTTTGTTTTTTTAGTTTTTTGACAGTGGTCATCCTAACAGGTGTGAGGTGATATATCATTTAGTTTTGATTTGCATTTTCCCGATGATTAATGATGTTGGGCATCTTTTCAGATACCTGTTGGCCATTTGAATATTGTCTATGGAAAAATATCTATTCAAGCCCTTGCACACTTTTTTTGGTTTTGTTTTTTACCAAGTTGTAGATCAATAAATATATTTTTAAAATGTACTTATTATTTCATGTGTAACAGAGACAGTGTGTGACAGAGAGCAAGAGAAAGAGAGAGGTAGAACCCCCATCTGGGTCCTAACACCATGGTCCACCTCCTTCCCAACCCCCCCAGTGTCAGCTGGCCCCAGATCATGGTGTACCCTGCTCAGGGAGGTCTCTGGATATGAACCTAGAACCTTTCCATATGTGTCAGCCTCACAGAGTGTTATATTTTATCATTGTGCCACCATCCTGCCCCAGATATTTTTGAGTAAATGAAGAATTGAACAAGTCTCTATTTACTAAGAACTGAATTAGATTAACATGTGTGAAATGCTTATTAGTGCACAATGTGAATCACTCAAAAAATCTGTAATAAAATCCTAGAAAAAATGGCCATCCCCATAGAGTAGCATTTAAGCTTTGTGCATAGGAAGCTGAATCCTATGTGGCCAACCACAGTTCAAATTCCAATCCTGGTGACTTTAAAAACATGTTGGGGTGGGAGTAGCAGGTGATGTGGTGGTTAAGGCATTGGACTTCCATATGGTTAACCACTGTTCAAACTCCAGACCTGATGGGTTGAAAAATAATGCCAGGTGCATGTGCATGTGCTCAAAATCTCTAGAGCAGAATGCAGGACAAAGGACTGTGGTGTGACCATCCCCTCTGAAGGGGATGATTTCTCACTTTTCCTCTGTCTGTCTGCCTGCCTCTCTCCAGTGAGTGCATACACCCTATGGCAAAAAATATAAATAAATAAATAAATAAATAAATAAATAAATAAATAAATAAATAAATAAAGGAACGAAATAAAAACACCCTGAGTACATGTGCACACATGCCCCAAATCTTTCTTTCTCTCTTTCTTTTTCTGGAAAGGGCATGTGTCCTCTAGAAATCAAAAATAAAACAAACAGACAAAATCCAAAAAGGGAGAAAATTTTGACAACTTAAGTTCCCAACAGAAAGGAGAAATAGACTATAATAAAAGCAATTTATTTCCCCTTGAAATAAAAAGCATGCTTTTGTTTTCTTTTTAGTTTCAGTTCAGAGTCTGTTTCTTGGACTAGGGTGCATGTACATTCTTGATTCCCTAGGACTATCACATACTATATATTTCTAAAAAGGAGTTTTATCTTTATAAAAATGTTATTTTCAAAAATTGTTTTAAAATATGACAATTTATATGGTTAACAAATAATCCCCAAATTATATACTTTCTAAAAATTAATGACTATGTCTTTAACAGTTTTGGATTCACAGAAAAACTGAACAAAAAAGCAGAGAGTTCCCATTTACATCATCCTGACCCCAAACACAAGCCTCCATGACTATGAACATCTCCCATGAGAGGTGTTACAACTGATGAACCTGCCCTGGCGTTATTCTGAAGCTAAGTCCACAGTCTATATTGGGCCATTTTCGGTGTGTATTCTATGGGTTTGTAAATATTTAATGGCATGTTTGTACCATTGTAGCATCATGCAGAGTAGTTTCACTGCCCTCCAAATCCCTATTCTTCTCCTATTGATCCCTCTTTCCCTCTAGCCCCTGTAAACCACTGATTTTTGGTTGTTTTTGCTTTTAAGGTTTTTGCCATAGGGCACATGCACTCACTGGGAGAGACAGAGAGAGACGGTAAGAAGGAAAGTGGGAAATCACCCCTCAGGGGAATGGCCATGCCACAATCTCTTCTTCTTCATTCTCCTCTCTGAATTTCAGGCACACATGCACATACACCAGTGTGATTTTCAAGCTGCCAGGGTCTGGCACTTGAACTGCAATGGCCATGTGGGAGTCCAGTGCCTTAACTACCACACCACCTGCTGGCCCCAACCACTGATCTTTTTTACTGTCCTCATAGTTCTGCCTTTTTCAGAGTTTTGTATACTTGGGATCATGTAGTATATAGCTTTTTCAAATGGACTTTTTACACTTAGTAATATGCATTTAAGATTCCTCCATGTCTTTCATGTCTTGAGAGTTCATTGCTTTTTAACACTAATATTTCATGGTATGGGGACCAGCAGATGGCGTAATAGCTACGTTACTGGACTCCCATGTAGTAGATCATGATTTGAGTCCCGGACCCAGTGGCTTAAACTCATGCCCCGTCCAAGTGGGTGCATGCCCAAGATCCCGAGAGGAGAACGGAGGAGAAGGGATTGTGGTGTGGCCATCCCCCCTGGGGTGATTTCTCACTTTCTCTCTGTCTCTGTCTTTCTGCTGAGCACACGCGCCCCATAGCAAAAAAACTCTCAAAAAATTTTTTTTTCATGGTATGGATTCATCACAGTTTATTTATTCATTCATCTATTTTTTTTTTTGAGAGTTTTTTTTTGTTTTTGTTTTTGTTTTTTGCTACAGGGCACGTGCGCTCGCCAGACAGACAGAGAGAGACAGAGAGACAGAAAGCGAGAAATCACCCTCCAGGGGGGATGGCCACGCCACAATCCCTTCTCCTCCATTCTCCTCTTGGGATCCTGGGCATGCACGCACATGCGCCCAGCGTGAGTTCAAGCCACCGGGTCCGGGACTTGAACCGTGGTTGACTACGTGGGAGTCCAGCGACATAGCCATCATGCCAACTGCTGGCCCCATATTCATTCATGTATTAAAGTACATCTTGGGTGTTTCCAAGTTTGGCAATCGTGAATAAAACTGCTATAAAGATCCATGTGCAGGTTTAATATGGATGTAAGTTTTCAGCTCATTTGGGTAAATAATAAGGAGTGCAATGGCTGCAGTGTATGTATGGTAAGAGTATTTTTAGTTTCACTAAGGAATTGCCAAAACATCTTCCAAGAAAAATTACATAATTTTAATTATGTTTAGTGCCTTCTCTTATTCTGGGGCCAGCCTGTAATTCAGTGGTTAAGGGAGTCCAATTCACATGGCCAACCAACTGCAATTCAAATCCTGTCTCCAGAAGTTTAAAAAACACTCTGGGCTCATGTGCACACATACCCCAAATCCTAACAAGAAATGGAGGGGAAATTATTTAGGTGTGACTACACCCCATTGGGATGTTTTCTTTCTCCTCTTTCTTTCTTGTGCATACATACATACACATTCACACACCATCTGGAAATAAAAATGATGATAATAATAAGATAGGATTCTAGGATAAATCAGACCATTTGAGTCCAAATCCTAGTATCACCTCTTATGTGACCCTGGGAAAATTACTCAACCTATCTGTTCTTGGTTTGCTCCTCTTTAATTTGAAAATGGATGATAACTACTTTATAGACTTGTTATAAGGATTAAATACTGTTTAGGTGTATAGAACAGACCCTGAACATAGGAAATATTATCCAATGTGGAGAGCAGCCAGTCTGAGCAAACATGATTACCTTTAGAAACACATACAGAAATGCAGTTCCATGAGCTTCATTTGCAAAGTGATGAAAATATTTGCATACAAAAACACTAACTGCTTGTTGTTGTCAATACTGCAAAGCAGTATTAGGCTAAAGGAAGCCACATCTGTTTATCAGATTTCACCGCAAAATATCAGAGAAACTCCATGGCACCAGTTGTTTTGCATCTTCAGACGAGTTACATCCAAAAACAACTGGCTTTGCATTCCACTTCCTCTTCTCCCACTTTCTGCCCTTTAAAAGAATAAACCTGAGGCTGGTCCAAGGTCATGGCTTTTCATTAGAGAAGCTGGGCCCACCAGATCCTTGCTTTTTCATACTTCCATGTCCTTGTGTGTTTATTTTTATGTTTATTTCTAACCCACACCCTCCCTCAGAAAAATATGTCCTGCTTAGCAGGCCCCAGCAATCCAAGTGCTTTTGATTGACATTACCTTTCAGCCTGGTACCTGCATTCTTGGTGTGTCACACCACAGAGGGGTGGCTGCCAGTGTAACTTTGGTACAATGAACAGATTGGTGGGGCAGTCTGGAAAGGTTGCAGTATATAAGGTCAAATATTTCTTCCACCCTGTCAAGTCTCTAATTTTTTTTTTAGAGAGAGATTTTTGCTATAGGGCATGTGCACTCAGCAGGAGAGACAGAAAGCAAGAAATCACACCCCAAGGGATATGGCCACACCACAATCCCCTCTCCTCCATTCTTCTCTCAGGATGTTAGACACACACTCACACACACCCAGCATGAGTTCCAAGTCACCGGGTCTGGGACTTGAACCACAGTCAACTACATGTGAATCCAGCAATGTAACCATTATGCCACTGCTGGTCCCAAGTCTCCATTTTCTAATGGTTTCCAGACTTCTTTGCTCGGCCCATGGGTGAGGAGCCTGTACAGCAATGATTATCCCAGGTTTGGAGCAGGCTTTGAAGGTCAGGTCAGGCAAGGAAATCCCAGTGCAGCAGGGAGTGTGAACCCCCAGGCTTAAAGAACTGTCAGGAACTCCCTCCAAGTATCACCCACAGCCACTCCCAGGACTGCCACAGTCTGTTTCAAACCCATTGAGTACCATTGTTAGAAACTAAGGAACCCTAACTAATTGGACAATAAAAGATTTTGGTCTTAAGAGGGTGATGTTTTAAATGGAGTTTGCAGAGATTTTGACTGCAAGTGTCTGCAGCTGGCTGCCTGGGCCTGCAGAACACTCTTCATCTCTTTGGGCAGATTTCTCCTGTGTGGAAAATGAGAACCAGTTCATTTTCCCTCTCTCTCCTCCCTGGTAGTCTTCAGAAGATTAATTGCTATTTGTGATTCACTTTGATTTAGTCCAAAGAAATACAACTTTCAAAACACCAGAATGAAATACTGTCTTTATGTAATTCAGGAGAAACTATATCTGAAGTACAGTGACCATTAAATCTATCACCTAACTTGGACACATTTGTCCAACAGTAAAAGCACATTAATTTGGTTCCAAATAATTTGATATATATTTCAGGTCTCTAAAACTCAATTTTCTTCCAGATAAAACAGGCATAGATAGAAACGGTACCCATGTATGTGGCAAAAATAAAACAAAAAGATGTCTATAAAGTGTCGAGTCCTTGTATCAAGAATCTATGCAGTAAGACTAGTTTCTACTACAATTATTTTATTGTTATTCTTATTTTCGGGCTGAAATAAAACTTTCTTTTTGCAATATTTATCAAAAGAGTTTGTAAAATGGCAAGAACAATATTTTCAATGTGTAAGGTACCTTTAAGGGATATTTTAAAAACACTCTGAAAACATTTGCTCACATTTCAACAATCACCATGCAAATTACAAGTCAAGCTTAAATTTTCCTTATGGCACACTGCAGAGGATCTTCATCTATCAATCCCTTTTTGGTCAAGTTTCTGTTACCAGATATAATAAGAAGTAGTACAGTTGATTTAAATGTTCTCTATCGCTCATTCAATTTATTATATATACGCCACATAACATGCTTTCATGTAGTGAGTGTCTTTAAACAAATTTATGATAATCCAAGGAAAAAGGGGGATTAGTACAATAAAATTCCTGGGTCGAGCTTCCAAAAAAAAGTCCCAGCCAACATCACAGCTATGGTGCTAGACTTTTAGTCTGTGACTTCCTTATACAAGAGATCCTTGATTATTTTTCCTAACAGGGACTCCCACATGAGAATAACTTTACTATCAGTGTTCAATGACCAAGAAATATACATGATGACTAAAAGCTATAATAAAGTCAGTAGCAGGGCTTTAAAAGGAATTTCAACTGCATGACTTTTTTTTTTTTTTTTTTTTTTTTTTTTTTTTTTTTTTTTTTTTTCATTGGGGTTTGGGTCATGTGGTTTTTGCCATAGGGTGTGTGTGCTCATCAGAGAGAGAAAGAGAGACAGAGAGAGAGGGAAGTGAGAAATCATTCCCCCAGGGGGGATGACCATACTGCAATCTCTTCTCTGTCATTCTCCTCTCTGGATTTCAGGCACACACACATATGTGCCTGGTATGATTTTCAAGCTGCTGGGTCTGAGACTCAAACTGCAGTCAGCCATGTGCGAGTCCAGTGCCTTAACCACCATGCTACCTGCTGGCCCTATAATTGCAGGAATTTTAAGAGCATCTGTTAATACATATATTTTGAAAACATCTATGCCCATATTAATTCAATCTACAGAGAATGCTTACCTGTATAGATGTTTTCAAAGAAGGACCCCTTTAATAAATAGGCTTCTCCACCCTCTCACCCAGCTACCATCCTCCATCCAGGGCCTTGGCCCACAGGTTAGAAACTAATGTATGATTTTTCAGTCAGACCAAAGCACACCTTGGAGACTCTGTTCAACTTATCAAAGCTCACCCTTTTCTAAAATTTTTTCTCTCCTATCCTTGTGATCCTCCAAGTTGCCCTTTGTTAGTTTGTTTATTCTGACCTTAGCTGATTGACTAGGAGTGGGCCTTGTACCCAGGATAGGTCATAGTACTTTATGCAGAAATTTAGAAATGGGACTAAGATTTTAATTCCCAGCTGGGGTGGTTTCATGAAAGAAGGAATAAAAACCACCTTAGGAATTATAACATAGCCAGCTCTAATAAAATGTGCTAGTAAAAACCGTGCTAATTAGCACAGACACTGAAACAAGAAAAGTCAAATGAGAGACTGGGGCAACACAGAACAAAACCAAAACCAAAACCAAAAAGAAGAAAACAAAAGCCCACAGATGTCTGGGTTCTTGCTAGCTTTTTAGTCTCTCTTGTGGGCAGTGGTACCTCTGGATCTTAGGACTTATAAAACACTTAAATATTCTTTAAATGTGTCTCTGTTGACTTCCAGTCAAGTAATAAAGCTTGAATTGGCTTCTATTATTTCCACCAATAATTCTAACCAATCTAAACAAGAACATAGGATCTCAGGACCAGCAGATGGCATAATGGTTATGTCACTGGACTCTCACATAGTCAACTGCAGTTCAACTATCTGGGTATGGTGGTTTAAAAACTCACGCCATGGCTGGCAGGTGGCATGATGGTTAAGGGTGTTGGACTCCCCACATGGCCGACTGTGGTTCAGTCCCAGACCTGGTGCCTTGCTTTCTCACTTTTCCTTTCTCTCTCTTTCTCTCACTCTTGCTCTGTCCCTCTCTGGTCAAATAAATAAATAAATAAATAAATAAATTTAATTAAATAATTATTAAAACAAACAAACAAACAAAAAACCACCTCACCGGAGGGACCAGCAGATGGCATAATGGTTATGTTGCTCAACTCCCAGGGAGTCAACCACAGTTTGAGTCCCAGACCCAGTGGCTTAAAACTCATGCCAGGCATGTGTGCCTGCATACCCAAGATCCCGAGAAGAGAAAGGAGGAAAAGGGATTGCAACATGTTCATCCCTGCTGGGGGTAATTTCTTGCTTTCTGTCTCTGTGGTGAGTGCACATGCCCTATAACAAAAATTTCTCTCTAAAAAACAAACAAACAAACAAAAACTCATGCCGGGCGTATGTGCGTACATGCCCAAAATCCCAAGAGAGAATGGAGAAGAAGGGACTGTGGTGTGGCCATACGTCCTAGGAGGTGATTTCTCGCTTGCTGTCTCTCTGTCTCTCTGGCCAGTGCATGCATCTTATAGCAAAAATATCTCTTAGAAAAAGAAAGATCTTGCTGGGCAGAGAAACTCCTAGCCCCTGGAAGACGCTTGCAGGCAGGACATTGGCAAGGAAGGTTGTGTATCAGCTGAGTCAGTCCTTTTGGAGAGCTATCCTAGAATCCCCATCCACTGATTTCCATTCATAACTTCCCATATCCAGAAATATGTCACAGTGACCAATTTCAGCAGCAAGGATTTAGAGATGGCATTTTGTTGTTTGGCTAGACATCTTGCTTCCCCATATAAGCTCCAAAGAATGGAGCCAGTTGGTTCGTGGTGGCTGGGGTGGTTGGATCCTTCATGACTGACTGTTTGAGTCCTTGACCCAGGGTCTCAAGAAACCCACCAGGCGTATGTGCATGCATGTGTGCTAAGAGTCCTGTGAGGAAAATGGAGGAAAGCAGATTACAGCCTGGCCAATCCCCCTGGGAAGGCTTTCTCATTCTCCCCACCCCTATTTCTCTTTGGTAAGCACATATGCCCTAAAATGAGACCCAAGCATTCCCCATCCTGCACCATGCTCTCCTCAGACTGCCCCACTCTAGTTTCCACCATTGCCAGTTGGTGGGATTCCTACCAACCAGGAGCTGGGTTCCATGGTGAGGCTGGCAGAGTAACAGCCCCCAAAGACGCCTGTGCACTGATCCCCAGAACTCATGCAGATGTCACCTTATATTATGAAGGGATTTTGTGGATGTGATTAAGGGGATGGATCTTGAGATGAGGAGATTATCCTGGATTATCAAGGTTGGCACAACCTAATCAAGAGTTCTTGAAAGCGGGGAATCTTTTCCAGCTGGGTCAGAGATGAGCCCAAAGAAAGAGAAGTGACCTGAAGCATGAGGAGGACGTGACCCCGTGGCAGACTTGGAAGATGGCAAACAGTGGCAAGAGCCAAGCACTGCAAGCAGCTGGGAACAGCTCTCAGTTGGCAGCCAATGGGGAAATGGGGACCTCAGTCCTACAACCTCAAGAAACTAAATTGTGCCCACAGCCCAAATGAGTACGGAAATGGTCTTCCGCTAGAGCTCCCATAAAGGAATTGAACTCTGCTGACACCTTGATTTTAGCTCCATGGGACCTGTGTCAGCTTCTAATCTACACAACTATAAAAAATACGCTTTTGTTGCTTAAAGCCATGAATTTTGTGGTAAGTTGTTCCAGCAGCAATAGGAAACTAATATATATGGGTTGACAGAGGCTCTTCCCAAAATGTTAATTTTTAAAAAATTTATTCTGTGAACTAGAGAGACAGAGAGAGGGTAAGACACAGAGATAGCACCCCCAAAAGGATCCTGAGGCAGTTTTCTACCTCCCTGGATCATGGTCACCCATGTACTGGGCACAATCAGGCTGGTCTCTGGACATGAACCAGGAACCTTCCCAAGGGGAGGAGCCTTACCGAGTGTCACATTGTACCACTGCACCATTGTCCAACCCACTCCTATTTTTAAGGGAGTTGATAAATAAAATGTCTCCTTGCCTGCGTGGGAACTACTTCTGACATTAATGAGCTGGAGGCCCTTGAAGGATAAAGGCTGTTCAGGACACCTGAGCTCCCAGGAATAGAAGAGTCATGTCTTAATAATAATGCCAGCATTAGACACATTCTTGCATTTAAATGACCAGCCTCTGAAGCACACAGGTGATGCCAGAGCCAGGCCAGGCAGGTAAATGGAACAAATGCATCTGTAGATGTAGGATTATTCACACGGTGGGGGCCACCCATGAACTAAACAGCACATGCCACATCCAAAGACTTTCAAATGCAATTTCAGGTAAAACATGGCACCAGTCAAACAAGTTTCATATCAGGGACAGAGTACACCACTGGTCACCATAGATTCTGCTGGGGCCACCGGAGAGAGCAGAAAGCACTGGGATTACATGGGAAGAAAGAGGTACACATGGAAAAGTGGTTGAAATAAAGAGAAGGTAAGAAGAAAGAGACAAAGATCAAGGAGAAATGAAACCATGAAAGAGGAAGGACAGGTTCATATGCTGTTGCAGGCTGCTGCGAACCAACGCCATTTGGCCGCCAGCACCCCCAGGGCAAGCCATGTTGGAGCCGCTCTAGTTAGAACATCTGCTAATTGGCTGGTTCCCCTCCTCCCCACAAAGCCCTTGGTTCTTCTCTTTGAGGCAGACAAGGTCATTTGACTTCGGCTCTCATCTGGAGTAGAAGTAGTTGATGCCTCCTTTGGTTCAGAAGCAGCTGCTGAGGCAGCAAGACTGAAATGCCCAGGGTGGTGGGAACCAGGCCTCTCAAAAGAAGAGCAAAAAAGTAGACAGGGCTTGTTTTCACAATGGGCAAGGTGAAAGAGCACACAAGGACACAAAGGACACAGGGACCAAACTCAGATGTCATGGGGCCAGACAGGTAAACAAACAAGTGAAGCAAGCCAGGTAGAAGGAAAAGCAATATATAACAGGGAACAGCATGTGAGCTGACGCCTAACAGATCCCCCTGCAGGCCACGGCAGGCCACTGCAGGCTCCTGTTAGCAATCTCATCTTTAAAGTAAAGGACAGAGAAAATGAGTGGAAGAAGGCGGTCCACCACTAGATCTGGATTCGGGGGGTGGATTCTGTAACTTTGTAGTCCTGTGGTGGGTAATGGAAGCCCACTGAGGCCTCCTCCGCACTTTTTATCGTCTTACATTCCGCATTCCACCCCCCATTTTCATCCAAGGTTGTCCCAAACCCCATGAATATTTCACTTCTTGCCACCTTGACCCAATGAATCATTAGCTTCACACACTGTCACCAGTCATGATATGGCCTATACATTTTAATTTCCAAATTCTTTTAAACTTCTAGTAAACTCAATGGTCTTGGCCTTGGTGGCC
This sequence comes from Tupaia belangeri chinensis, assembly GCF_000334495.1. Lineage (NCBI taxonomy): Eukaryota > Metazoa > Chordata > Mammalia > Scandentia > Tupaiidae > Tupaia > Tupaia belangeri. The sequence goes on from NW_006159849.1 coordinate 7,644,014, forward strand.
TGTAAGTGACCTCTGGTGGTGAAAAAGGTTCACTGCAGAGCATTGAACCTTTACACAGTTCAATCCATGCTGATGCAACCAACAGTTACAACGTCTGAGGAAAGAGAAGTGAGAGTAGAGAATTTCTAAAATCAGTCTGCAATTTAAAAGGAAATGAATTCTTGGGGGTGGAGAGCAACATGGAAAGGAGGCTTACCTCAGGATAGAGGAAATATAATTTTCTGATTCTTTTTTAAAATTAACTTCCTGGGGCACCAGCAGTTAGTGTAATGGCTATGTCGCTGGACTCCCTTGTAGTCGACCATGGTTCGTGTCCCGGACCCGGTGGCTTAAAACTCATGCCGGGTGCGTGTGCGTGCGTGCCCAAGATCCTGAGAGGAGAATGGAGGAGAAAGGATTGTGGCATGGCCATCCCGCCGGGGAGGTGATTTCTTGCTTTCTATCTCTCTGTCTCTCTGTCTGGTGAGCAGATGCACCCTACAGTAAAAACCTCTCCCAAAAAATAAATAAATAATTAATTCCTGGAATTTTTGCAAAAATTGGAGCCAAGTTTTCTTATCATATACTACAAGTTTCAAATTCTAAAGATGTGGCATCCAGTCTGGAATCCGATATGCATAACACATACGAACTTGAAGCATGTTTAAAGTCTGTGAGACTTGGTACACACATCTGCAAAATGGGAATAATAATCATTAAACCTAACCATTAATTCATGTGGTTGTCATGAGTTCCAAAGTACATAGGTATGCATTATGTTTTCTATATTTGACCTCGTGATCTTGGGTTCAGGATGTATTCTCATTAAAAGTCCTTTCATAACCTGTTTTTATTTAGTTAGCCATATATAAATATATTAGGTCACTGGAAAAGTCATGACATATTTATCTGTGTTTTTCTATGCAAAAATGTGTCACAACTTTTCCAACGACAATGGACAATGTAAATATTTATATGCATATATACATATGTAAATACATATACATACGTGTGTATATATGTATATACATATATATATATACATACACACACACACACACACACACATATATTTACATTTGCTACAGGGTGCATGCACCCAGCAGACAGAGACAGAGAAAGAGAGAAAGAGAGACAAAGTAAGAAATCACTTCCCAGGAGGCAGTGAGGGTCACAATGCAATCCTTTCTCCTCCATTCTCTTCTTGGGGTTTTGGACACACACACATTCCTGGAGTGATTTCCAAGCCACCAGGTCCAGGACTTGAACTGGGGTCAGCCATGTGTGATCCGGTTGCCCTAATCTCCATGCCACCAGCTGACTCAGTTAACCATGCATTTTGAATGTCTAACTGTACTCACAACTATATAGTGGTACACAGATACTAATTTCTCAGGGATTTAGGAATATAAACTCCCTGACAAAGGATGCAGTTTCTACCCCCCCAGGCATCTTCCCATAATATAAACATGGGTCAGATTTCTCTTTCCTTTTTCCTTTTAAATCCTATCTGCTCCTCTTTTGCAACTCAACTTGGGTCATTCCTTCATATTGTTCTTATTTTCATCCTGTCTGTATTAATTTTGTTTCCATATTATCTTACAAGTGTCCTTCTATTAATTCATGAATGTAGATTCATTTTTTAAAAAAATTTAATAGAGGACGTGTGTGCTCGCCAGAGAGAGAAAGTAAGGAAACGTTGCCTCCCCTAGGAGGGATGGTCATGCTGCAATCCCTTCTCCTCCTTTCTCTTCTTGGGATTTTGGGCATACATGCCAGGCATGTTTTTCATGGTCTGAGATTCGAACCCTGCAGTCGACGGTGTGGGAACCAGCCACTTTAACCATCATACCTCAGGCCGCCCCAACAGTACTTTCTCTCTGAGAATGATACAGAGGGAGTTCTTTTGGCCAGCTCAGTGGCACAGCAGCGATGCAACGCTCCTTGATGTGGCAGATGCCTGGGCAGGTCCTCGGTTCTCCCCAAGGTCTCCCCGTGCATGCCAGGCATGAACACACATGCTGGTGATCCTGGCTAGCTGGGACTGGGGGACGATTGTGGAGACAAGACCCTGCTTGGGTTGCCTATTTCACTCTCTCATGAAAGAGTAAATTTCAACAAAAGAGGGAATTTGCGTGTATAGAAAGTTGCATCAGATGACCTTTAAGGCATTTGTCCATCCAGTCGTCTTGCAAATATTTCCTGAGTTCCTATTACATGTGTGGCATAGCAAAAAGCACTGGGGATATGAAGTGAGTAGAGCAGATAAGGCTCCTGCCTCATGGATCTTCTACTCAGGACTTTAGAGTACAAATAATGAAATATACTGTGAGTTCTAAGAAAGGATGTAAAGGGAACAAAGGTGAAGATACAGGAGATGGGAAGATGAGCACGTCGATTTGTGGAGAAAAGCACTGCAGATAGAATGAACAGCAAGTTCAAAGGTCCTGAGGCAGGACCAAAGAGGAGCATTATACCATCCCAACACTCACGTAGATGATTTACTGGACAACTCACGGACAGGAGGGCACACTCTAACAGTGTGTATACAAACACACGTCACTATTAGATGCATAAATATGTGCGTATGATCATCCTAGAACTTATCACTAGTAGTGTTAAAACCTTAGCTATGAGAAAAATAGTGACCCTCAGATAATGTGAATTAAACATACCTTTTTGTGACAAGAGAAAATGTTTGGAAAAGCACTTCCCTGGATACCTTTCTGGTTTCTGAGCAGCTCTTAGGCCTTGGTGACAGATTTCTGGGATGTGGTCACGACTGCTCTGTAATGCTCCGCCCATCATTGCTTGCCACACCGTGTGGGGCTTCACGACCAAACATCGATTTTTTAAAAATAAAATAACTAAAATCTATTTACTTTTTAATTTTAGCGTATAGAGTTTGCAATCAACCTGTGGGTATTTTTTCTGCACCTGCAAAACTATCCAGTTGCAAAGTGAAGTCTGGGTGACCTTTTTTGTTACTGGAATGAAAACTCTAATTACTCAATATTATGAAGTCTCGAAGGCAGAAACCGGCTGTTGAAAGGTTCCATGAAATCTTTATTAGAGCAAAACCTGTGTACCATGAAATGGTAAATCTGAAACGTTTCCATTTTTCTCTAATCTTTGCCGTACAGATAGTTGCAGGATTTCTCTATTTCCCTTTGTAAACTTAACAAAAAAATAGTTTATATTTCTTCCCATGAACGAGAGGGAGAAACAGATAGACAGAGAGAGATAGCATTCCCATTCTAAAACCCACCCCCAGTCTCAGCCAGGGCCACCGGCACATGTGTGCCCAGCGTACTTAGGGAGGTCCCAGAATGTGAACCCAGGACCCTTCCATGTGAGTCCAGTTGTTCTAGTGCTGAGCCACTGATGCAGCACTGGCAGGTCCTAGCCCCATTGAACTTTTAATGCTCCCTCTGCATAAGGCATGGTGGTTGTTTACAGTAGAAAAATGGAGGGGCCAGTAGGTGGCATGGTGGTAGCAGCATGGGACACCCCCATGGCTGACCCTGGTTCAAGTCCTGGATCTGGCGGTTTGAAAATCACTCCAAAATCCCAGGAGGAGAATGGAGGAGAAGGGATTGCAGTGTGGTCTTCCCCCTAAGGGGGGCGATTTCTCCCTTTCTCTTTCACTGTCTGTTCCTGGCAAGTGCATATGCCCTATAGTGAAATCTTAGAAAGAAAGAAAGAAAGAAAGAAAGAAAGAAAGAAAGAAAGAAAGAAAGAAAGAAAGAAAGAAAGAAAGAAAGAAAGAGAGGGAAAGAAAGATGGGGATCATGCGATAGGGCTGAAGTGACTTGAGTTGAGAGTTCATTATGGAATTGTTCTGAGAACTTTAAAGAAATATTACAGAATTTGAATAGAAAGGCATGAGCTTCCTAAATAAGACTGGGGAACATGGCTAGAAAGATTGAGAAAAAAAACTATCATAAAAGATTGTGACCACTACAACAAAAAAGATTGTTTATAAATGATTCAATCAGGGGCCAGCCAGGGGCAAGGTGATTAATGCACTGGACTTTCACTTGGCCAACTGCAGTTCTAGTCCTGGACCTGGCAGCTTGGTTTCTCTCTCTCTATCTTTGTCTCTCTCTCTCGGGAGCACATACTCTGTAGCAAAAAATTTTAAAAAAATAATAAATAAATAATTATTTAAAAAATTAAAAACAAGCCATTTAACCATCATGAAAGCTTTTAAAGAAACAAGTGAGGGACCAGCAGTTAGCGTAATGGCTATGTCGCTGGACTCCCACGTAGTCGACCGCGGTTCGCATCCCAAACCTGGTGGCTTAAAACTCACGCCGGGAGCGTGTGCATGCGTGCCCAAGATCCCGAGAGGAGAATGGAGGAGAAGGGATTGCGGTGTGGCCCTCCCCCCTGAGGGGGGTGATTTCTCGCTTTCTGTCTCTCTTTCTCTCTCTGTCTGTCTGGCGAGACCACGCACCCTATGGCAAAAACCTCTCAAAAAAAAAAAAAGAAACAAGTGAAATGATAGCATCAGTATTTGTCTTCCATCTGGTCCTCACAAGTTGGGTGAGGGCTACATTTAGGTTGAGCCTAAACCTGGCCCCCACCTTGCTTGATTCTGTGGTTTTCTGTTTAAGTCTTAGAAAATGCATATCACAGAGCAAATGGAGGGTAATCAGCTAATGGCTCATTCTTCATGATAAAATGAAGACATCCTGCATGAAAATCAATTTACACTGAGTTCAAACACACGATCACTTTCAGCTCTTAGTAATTCATCCTCCCACTTCTCCCTTGGAGGAGTTCAACAAATCCGAACTGGGAAGATGAATTTACAACACAACTCGTTCTTTTCTCCAAACTGAAGTATCGATGCATCCAGAGAGACATTTAAAATCAATGTCACTTCTAAATTCAAAACAGATACGCCTCCTAGCATTTCAGGGTGAGACTCACTGCTTATTATATTCAGAGCAAAAACTTACAAAAGTTGGAATCCAATTTATTCATGGACAGAGAACTACTCTGACAGGGCTTACCTGATTTTAAAATCAGAGTTCAATGGTAGACTTATTTTTACATAAACAGAGCTTATAAAAAATATAAACCCTAGAAACACTGATATTTTAAGAAGTAGTCTCTTTCTTGGGACCAGCAGGTGGTGTGGTGGTTAAGGTGCTGGACCCTCCCACATGGCAGACCATGGTTTGAGTCCTGGATCTGGTGGTTTGCTTTCTCACTTCCTCTCTCTCTCTCTCTCATCAAATTAAAATAAATGAATGAATACATAAAAAGAGAAAAATATTGTTTTTCAAAAAAGAATTAATCTCGTTCCATTCTCACTTCACTCTACAAACAAAATAATGCCCTTACTTTTTTTTTATTGAGGTATAATGTACATATTGTATATGTTACTTTTTAAAGATGTTTACCATAGAGTTCATGTACTCACTGGTGAAAGACAGAGAAAGACAGAGACAGAGAGAGAAGAAAAGTGGGAAATCACCACCCCCCAACGGGGGAAGGCCATGTCATACTCCCTTTTCCTCTGTTCTCTTCTCGGGATTTTGGGCACGCATGCACACATGCCCAGTGTGTTTTTCAAATCACTAGTCCAGGACTCAAATTATGGAGTTGACCATATGGCATCCAGCCCCTTAACCACCACCAAGTTTCCTTCTTTCTTGCTTTCTTTTTCTTTCATGAGAGACAGAGAGAGAGAGAAAGGGAGGAAGAGAGAGAGGAAAAGAAAAATGGACGCCCTCAACAGTGTCTTATGCCATAATCCCTCCTCAACCTTTCAACCAGCCAGTATCATGGGCACAGGAGTGCACCCAGCATGTACGAGTCATGCCAGGCAACCTGGAAACCAAATCCTGAACTTCCATATGGCTTCCAGTATTGCGGGTACCGTGCTAAGGCTGTGCCACCACAGCTGGGCCAGTAATATGCACAAATTTTAAGCATGCAGTTTGATGAATGTGTGAGTGTGTATTTGTACACTCATCCTTGTATCTATAAGATAGAGATATTTCTATTACCCTAGAAAATTCCTTTTGGCCTTTCTAGTCAAAATCCCCCCTATTCTTTTCTCCCCATAGGTAACTGCTATTCTCACTTCTATCATCATAAATGATAGTTACCTGTTCTTGAAATTCATAAAGTCTTGTGTAGTATACAGTCTTTTTTGGTCTATCTTCCTTGGCCTGACATGATGGTTTCTGGTTTTTTTCTTTTGGGGGGAGGGGTAGGAGTGGAGGAAGAGATTTTTGCTATAGGGCACATACGCTTGTCAGAGAACAGAGAGAGACAAAGAGAGAAAGCGAGAACTCATCTCTCGGGCAAGATGGGATCCCTCTTCTTCCATTCTCCTCTCAGGATTTAGGACATGCATGCACATGCGCCTGGTGTGATTTTTCTTTTTCTTTTTTGAGAGGTTTTTGCCATAGGGCATGTGCACTCACCAGATAGACAGAGAGAAACAGAGACAGAAAGTGAGAAATCACCCCCCAAGGAGGGATGGCCACGCCACAATCCCTTCTCCTCCATTCTCCTCTCGGGACCCTGGGCACGCACGCACATGCGCCCGGTGTGAGTTTTAAGCTACCGGCTCCGGGACACGAACTGCGGTCTACCACTTGGGAGTCCAGCGACACAGTCATTACGCTAACTGCTGGTCCCCATCCTGGTGTGATTTTTCAAGCAGCCAAGTTCGGGACTCAAAGCACAGTTGACCACATGGGAGTCCGGTGCCTTAACCAATGTGCCACCTGCTGACCCCCCAACATCATGTTTTTAAACATGTAGCTGCAACTTTTTAAATGGAGGAGAATACCATCGTATGAAAATACATTCTCTTATTGATGGATATTTGGATCATTTCCAAGGTTTTTGACATATTTAAGATTAGACTAGATGGACATAAGAAGTGAACTGAGAATTTCAAGTTATGAGCACAGATTTTTTTTTTTTTTTTTACAGATTGTTCTGGATACTTTACATCACAAGTTCCTAGCAGAAACAGAATATATGTTTCTCACACCCTATAAAGTGTCTGAATCAGAATTATTAAGCATCCAGTTAAGTATATTTGGTTCAGCATGGTGCTAATGAATATACAAGTGTGGATTGACTCTTTTACGGGTCTGTTGGTTTTTCCAGTGAAAAGAGCTCCATTCCCAGGTCTCAGAAAAAAAACAGTGACACCCCCCCACACACACACACACACCATCACACCAGTGTATGCTGTGAGCACAAACGCAGTGGAAAGTGTGCATCATCTGGAAAAACTCCTCATCTAGACTAAAGATTTAATCCAAAGTATGTTGTGTCCAACTGCGGTGAATCGTAAAGTCACCCCAAAAGCAACTTTCTCAAAAACTTAATGTATATACTGTTCATAAAAATACCATGGAAATATTAATGATAATTAACATGTGCTAATTTATAAGTTATATATATTATCTTTAATCCTCACAACTCTGCCAAAAGAGTGTTGTTCTTCCCATATTTTGGGAGAAAAAACAGACTCTAGGAAATTAAGTAAATTAAGGTCATGCACTTAGTATCTAACAAAGCTGGAACTGGATCCTACTGTTATATTCCAAAGCCCACCCATCCTCTCTCTCTAATTATTTATTGAATTTTATTTATTTATTTATTTTAATTTTTGACCAAACAGAGAGAGAGAGAGAGAGAGAGAGAGAGAGAGAACAAAAGAGAGAAAACAATGTGAGTGAACCACGGTTGGCCATGTGGTAGTCCAGCACTTTAACAACCATGCCACTTGCTGGCCCCCTCTCTCTCACTCTCTCTTTTAAAAAAGTTTGTTTCTTCCATGAGAGAGAGAAGGAAAGTAGAACAGTACCCACAACAGGGTCTTAATGCCAAAACCCACTTCCAGCCTTCAGTCAACTCTGACTGTGTGACACATGTGCCTGGTGGGCTCAGGGAGGTCTCTAGATTTGAACTGGCAACCTTCCCATGTGGGACTGCCTTGCAGGGAGTCACAGTTTAACACTGCACCATCATCTGTCTCTCATTGTCTTTACTCTAAGGCATCTTTATACAATTAGCAGTCACCATGAGTTCTGTACTTGAGCAAGTGAAAGGTACAGTTGGTTCACTCATGATACCGCCATGTTTTTTTTGTAAAGATCTATTTAATGTATTATTATTATTATTATTTATTTATTTATTATGTTTGATCAGAGAGAGACAGAGAGAGAAAGAGAGAGTGAAAGAGGGAAAGTGAGAAAGGAAGCCGCCAGGTCTAGGACTTGAATGGCAGTCAGCCATGTGGGAGTCCAATGCCCCAACCACCACGCCACCTTCTGCCCCCACCTCATGGGTTTTGAGGACAAAAACTCCAAACTGCTAATATCTCCATTCCAATAGGATCAGCATAAAAGCAGATTCCAGAATTTTCTATCAGCATGCAACATTTACAGGGAGCTTAACTACTATACAGCAAAGACGTATCTAATGGGCTCGTAAGAACAGCTTTCATCAGTGTGTTAGTGCTGCACCGTTGTCAAAATTGCACATCTTTTCTAATTTTTTCCTACCTTAAAAATAATTTTGATTGTGAGATTTTGCTTGTGCCACTCCAACAAGGCCCACACTCTAAAAATAGCCAAGAACAACATACATTTTTAGATTAAAAAAATATGCACACATAGTGATGTCCTCAGATTCCGAAGCTGCCTTTCTACGAGAGTTCTTTCCCATTCATTTTGGTTTAGTCGTAAGGACACCTGCAGGAAGATGTGCGACCTTCATGGAACAGTCTCTTCAGGCTCACCCACAGACACAAGCAGAGGCGAGCAAGGAGAATAGGCCAAGAGAGCTGAGGAGCCACTACTGATTCCAACATCTCGCACATGTTCCGAGAAGACGACACTCCCAGGATTGAACTATTCAGAACTAAGTGAAGCCCTGCAGGCAAGGACATTTCAACATCAGAAAGTCATTTTGCTTGGAGATAGTTCAGGTTCCTTTCCAACATTCATGGGCGATGATATAACCAAGGAAGGAAATAATTTTACGTAACACTGGCACAGTCATCTTCTAATACAGGGGCGCCAACAAATTATACTGTCATTTGTCCATTTTACCCAAATGGTGGGTAATGACCACAATGGTGGGGCTGGGTACCACATACGCTTCATTTCCCTTATACTCTAATTGACTTGAGCTGTGGGAGTTGGGGCTACTTAAAATGTCATTTATCTTTCTCAGGGATGTCTTTCTTTGTGCTACATTAAAATCTCCATAAATAGGGACCAGCAGATGGCATAATGGGTACACCACTGGACTCCCACATAACTGACCACAGCTCAAGTCCTGCCCCTGGCAGCTTAAAACTCAGGCCAGGCATGTGTGCATGCATGCTCAAAATCCCGAGAGGAGAAGGGATTGCAGCATGGCAATAATCCCTGGGAGGTGATTTCTCCTGCTTCCTGTAGCTCTGTCTCTCTCTGTCTCTCCAATGAGTGCACACATCCTATAGCAAAAATCTCTCTAAAAAAACCTCCAAAAGTATACATGTAATGCTTGAAAGTATTGTATAATTTTGCAGTAGCTTGTTCACACAATGACATTATAAAAATGGATCATCTCAGTGTAGACAAAGGTACAGCGGGGTAGGCATCTCTTCTTTTATACTGGCAGACTTGGGTGTAAAGTTGGTACAATGATTTAGCAAACACTTTGGCAAAAATATCAAAATTTGTCGGGACCAACAGATGGTGTAATGGTTACGTTGTTGGACTCTCACATAATTGACCGTAGTTTGAGTCCTGGACCCGATGACTTAAAATTCATGCCGGGCGCTTGTGCATACATGCCCAAAATCCCGAAAGGAGAATGGGGGAGAAAGGATTATAGTGTGGCCATCCCCCCTGGGGCATGACTTCTCACTTTCTGTCTGTCTGTCTCCTTCTGGTGAGGACATGCACCCTATAGCAAAAATCTCTCAAAAAAATTTAAAAATGATCAATGTACTAAGATGCACCAAATCTTTACATTAGCCTTTTATAATTAATTGATTATATTATATCATAATTTCAATTAATAATTTCTAGAAATCACTTATTAAGGTAGATTTTTAAAGATAAAAAAGAACACTTCATGATTTTTTCTATTTGCATTTCTCTGATTATTAGGAGTTGAATACTTTCTTAGCTGTATTCTGCCCATCTCTTTAGGGAATTGTCATATCCTCTGCTCATTTATCAACTGTGGTCTTAGTATTAGTCATAAGAATTAAATAAGCTAGTTATGTAATGTGGACATTATCCATTTATCTGTCAAATTTTGTTTATGACTCAGGTGCCTGATTTAATCTAAGCCTGAAACCAATGAGCCCCAAATGAGGAACCAGCTAAGTGGCAAAACAAAAAAAGACAAAAGCAAAACCACTTTTATATTATAGCTCAACATGAATTACCACTTGAGCCTAACTCAGAAAAGCCTTCAGTTCATTCCCCAACTAGGGACTTCCATGCAGCGAACACAGTTTCATAGGAACCCTCTAAACACGGCAATTATCCCGACTCTTTCACTACCATGTGACATGTCTGCCCACTCTATAGCAAGTGAAAACTACTGAATCACTTCAAACATATCTGGGTCTGAAACAGAAGCGGGTTTCCCTTGGTCAGCGAGAGCAAGCTGCCACTTTTACTTCCTTGTTCAGATCACACGGTAAAGACTGAAGTCTTGGAGATGGGCGGAGTAAACCAGAGAGATTCTGAACACAGACACCAAGACTTAAAGCCACGGATACAAATGCGCTGGATACAAATGCAGCCAAAGACGCTTCCACTGCGGCAAGAATCCTGAGGCCCAGGATGAGTTTGTGACCTGGGGCAACTGTAGTTGACTACTCTTTACACAGAGATAAAAAAAAAAAAAAAATTAGCACTTTGAGCAAGACCTGGACCTGGGCATTACTTATTCCTTCACCACAGGGAGGAGGCCTACCCTCAATAGTTGCTTAGTTCTTCAGTCCTACCACTACTGTGTAATTACTGTGACAGGTTGTTTTATTCCTTTTGTGTGAACCCAAAACACCCATGGGATACATAATTTAGCGATCAAAGCCTTAACTTCGGAAAGTTAAGAAGATTTTAGGAGACAGACTTCTATCCAATGTGCAAAGGCAGAGCAGAGAAGGAAATTAGCAAACATTCAGCTAAAATGTTCTCAAGGGCAGGGATTCATGGTAATAAATGGAATCATTTCAAGCTTGAAGGAGGTTACCTGTGGGAGACTGCCTGATCGCTTCAGGGATCACTGCATTTCATCAGCCTAAAAATGGAGCTGCCTGGAGAATTTCTAGGTCAGCAAAAGATACAGGAGAAACATGAAAATCTAACAAAATGAGAGGCTAGCATGAATCATTTATAAGGGGCTAGACTGCAATAGATTAACAAATTAAGAGGATAGGCACCAGAGCTAGAATAAGCATGACAATGAGCAGTATTATTCACAAACCATAGAAAAAGGAGGTAAGACAATTAGAAGCCTAAGAAAAATTCCTATAATCTTCCTGTTAAATGCTGTGCTCACTCAACTTCATAAGGAGACTCTATGTTCAAGCCTTCTCAGGGTCACGTACTTCTTTCAAGTGGGACAAAGTGTAGGTGCCTATTAAATCTATTCAATATCTAAATCGAGTCTTAATTGTATCCAGGAGGAAAATTATTTGATCCATTCTTCCACATCTTCAGAGAAAGATTTCCTACAACCTCTCTGTGAGAGGAACGTCCAACGACCAGGGACAATGAATGACCCCAAACTCATCAAAGTATCTTGTAAATCTAATTTTAGACAATAGCCTCTTTTTTTGTCCCTTTCTCTTGTCCCTTGCTGCCCTGTGGCCCCACATCAGATATGTTTGTAGCTCCAAGAATGACCGACGGAGGTCAAACCAACTGATTCTGCCTGTTCCTTCTCTGAACCCAGCTCTCCGGGAGTGATCTGAAGATCAGAGTGGGCCACAGCTTGGAATTTCGGCAGCAGCAGATGCTGGAACCTGGATCGTTCGTAACAGTTCCGTCACCTAGATGTTTCAAACCAGGGACCACAGGCTGCGTGCGGTGTTTTCGTTTCCTGTTGTTCTTGCCTTAAGAAGGGGCATCTCTCCAGCTCAGTGAGCCCGGTGTCTCCTACTTTGCCTGGCTTATCCATTCCTGATACTCCTCTTGTGGTCTAATAGTTAAGTTTTGTAAATGATGGGTGATGTGCTTGAAATGTGTATTGCCTGGTGGTGGGGGAAAGGTCTTCATACGATCAAGATGGAGCTCATGAGCAGTGTTGTTCACATCTCACAACTCTAGTCAGTGCTGTCTGCTTAAGAGATCATTTTCTGAGAGAGATATGTTAAAAATCTCGCTTTGTAACTACACATTCGTCTATTTCTCCTTACTATTCAATTAAATTTTGTTTTACTTATTTTGGGAATTTAGACTCAGGATTTTAATATCTTTCTGCTGAATTATTCCTAAAAAATTGTTTTTGTATTAAAGCCTATTTTGCATGATATTAATACAGTTACATCATCTTTAAAAGTTATCGCCCTAATTATCTTTTTCTATACCTTTGCTTTGTGTAATCTGGTTTTGGGAGTCTCTCACATGGGCGAATAGCATGGTAGAATCTCTGTCTTCTAACATGTTGATTGTTATATCTGGCAATAAGTTGTATTTACCCTAGAATTACTCATTTAATCAGACCTAGTTCCTCCATTATTTTTACTACTTACCATGTCTTTTCTAGGATTCTGTCTTTCTCCTTTCTTGCTCACTATTAAATTGAATAACTTCTTAATTCTTGTTTTCCAATCATCTAATACAAACAGTATTCTATTTCCATTGCTTTGAGAACTTTAAATGTTTAACACTGACTCAAAGTTAAAATTAATCAACATTTCTATCCTCCTCCAGAACCTTAGCTTCAATTACCACCTCCCACCTTCATGGTTGTTATCTGGTGTTTTAATTCCATCTTGTCTTCTACCTCTACTCCTCAATGTCATTATTATTGTTGTTAATCAATGTTTATTTAAATTAAACTGCTATTTACCACTTCCTTTTCTCACTATTATTATAACCAGTCCTCTGAATTCTGTCTCATTCTTATATATCTTGAGCAATTCTCTTTCTCTTTTTAAAATTTTTCTTTTCTTTTAGAGATTTTTGCCTTGGACACATATGCTCACCAGAGAGACACAGAGACAGAGACAGTGAGAGATAAAATGAAAAATCACACCCCGGGGGGAAGGCCACACCACAGTCCCTCTCTAGTCTCTTCCTGGGATCTTGAGCATGTGCGCACACATGCCTGGAGTGATTTTCAAGCTACCAGATCTGAGACTCAAACCATGGTTGGCCACATGGAAGTCCAGCAATGCAACTGTTACGCCATCTTTAAATTCCAGAAGGTGTGTGCACTCACCAGAGATAAGAGAGAGAAAGCACCCCAAAAACCAGTGGGGTGTGATCATACCACAGTCCTTTTCTTTCCATTCTTCCGTCTTGTCAGGCTTTGGGACATAGACTCACATGTGCTCAGTGTGTTTTTCAAGTTTCCAGGGCCAGAATTCAAGCTGCAGTCAGCTATGTGGGATCCAGCTTCCCCAACTGCTGAACTACGGAGCTGGCCCCATCTCGAGCAATTCTTTAGTGAGTATTCATGAAAAGAAAACTTAAAAAGTATTTATTACAGCCTCCCTCTTTAAAAAAAATGTATTTTCAAGGAAGATTTAAAACATATACTTATACAGGGAGGTGTGTAATATGCAGGCATCCAAGGGGTGAAGCTCAATGAAGTTTGCCTATTACGCATCCACGCAAATTCCACTCAGATCAATATGTACCCACCATACCACAGAGTTCTCACATGTCCCTTCTCTGTCAATACTCAACCCAGTATTGAGACACCACTAGCCATTCACTTAACCTATTTCTTGAATTTCATAAAAATAAAAATCACACAGTGGGTACTCTTCTCTGTCTGGTTTCTTTCACCCAACATGGTGTGAGTTTACTGGTTTTACCAGTTTTTTCTTTTCTTGCACTATACATCACATGTTATTAATACTCTTAAATGACACCTTAACAGGGTATAGTAGTTACTTTTTTCTCGTGTGTGTGTGTATATGTGTGTGTGTGTGTGTGTGTATATATATATATATAAATATATCTA
>NW_006159849.1:7658198-7677114 GCF_000334495.1 Tupaia belangeri chinensis
TATATATAAATATATTTATATATATATACAAGTCTATTCATTCATTTCTTCCATGAGAGGGAGACACACAAAGTAAGAGAAAGAGAGGCAACCCTACAGGGTCACCGTGCCATGATCCACCCCCAGTTCCAGTTGGCTCAAACCATGGGCACATGACATGTCTGGCATGCTCAGGAAGGCCTTTGAATAGGAACCCAGAACTTTTCCATGTGAGTCTAGCTGCACTACTACTGTGCCCACCACCTGGGCCTTTTTTTTCTGATATTTTGAAGATGCTATTCCGAAGTCTTTAAGGCTTACTGCCAAAAAGGAGTATGCTGCCAGTTGAATTGCTTCTTTGGTGACTATTTGACCATTTCCTCTAGCTATTTACTTTCCTTTTTCTAGATTTATGTTTAAAATGTGTTCTTTACCTTTGGTGTTCTAAAGTTTCCGTTTGTAATATCATGGTGTGGATTCATTTTGGTAATGCCGAAAGGATGGACAGAAGTCAATGAACTTCATAACTCTCAGGGCTTAGACTCTTTGGTTCAGACAATCTCCCCAGACATCTGCATCACTAGGGCAGACTTTGACCCCAGACCAGTATACCAGTAATACTGGTACCAGAAAGAATCCGATGTATTAAGTTTTCCCAGTCCCTTTTTTGAGAAAGTGATAGCCCTTGAGGAGCTTAGGGGGATGGAATTTTAGCTCCTTTCTTGTACAGGTCCAATTATATCCACTATTCCTGCATCCATGGAAGTTAACACAAAGGTCTCTTTCCAGATTCAATGGCTCCCAGGCTGATAGAAAGAAGCCTCTGCAGCATTCTTATCTAGCTCCTTTGGGTCTCTACTTCCCTTTCCACACTTGGTGATTTCTCTCTCTCTCTCTCTCGCTTTTTAATGCTTTTTGCCACAGGGTGTATGATCCAAGAGAGAGACAGAGAGAGAAAAAGTGAGAAATCACCCCCGAGGGGGATGGCCACACTGCAATCCCTTCTCCATTCTGTTCTCAGGATTTGGGGCATGTATGTACACATGCCCAGTGTGATTCTCAAGCTACCAGGTCCAGAACTTGAACTGCAATTGACCATGTGGGAGTCCAGTACCTTAACTACCATACTAGCTGCTGACCGAGGTGCAAGCCTCTTAACCCATTTCAGACCAGGAATCAACAGCTTAGTGACAGGGTTCAAAACCACACTCCGAATAGTATTGTTTCAGTGGCATTTTAGCACTATCCTGAAAATGATACCATGGTTCTATAGCAAGAAAACTCAAACCCATGGATGCCTGGGGTTTGAGTTAAGCAATAACCTGAAGTCGAGAACAAAATTAATAATGCTACATAATCAAAAAGTTCATTACAAACCAGTCAGCATCTGCTATAGAGTGCAGAGGTCCACTGGTGTCTTGACAGTAACTGATTTAAGAATATAGGAGCCAACAAGTGACATGGTGGTCGGGAAGCTGGACTCCCACATGACTGACCGTGGTTTGAACCCTGGACCTGGTGGTTTGCTGTTTCACTTTCCTTTTCTCTCTCTGTATCTCTTTTAAAAATAAAACTTTAAAAAATTCTTTTTTAAAAAAAAATTCTTTTTTTTTTGAATCTACCATCCTACAACTTATTATTTGTGAGTCTAGAATATCTTTTAAGGTGACTAATTATCACAATATTCATTTCTGTTATTTGCTAATAGGCCTTTTGATGGGGAGAAGGTGATAATTCTTCTCAATTAATTTTTTCATTATTTTCCCAAAGAAGCAGCAGTTAAACTGACTATGGTGTACTTCTAAAGTACATCTAATGAATTTTTTTTTTTTTTTTTTTTTTTTTTGCTATAGGGTCCGTGCACTCACTAGAGAGAGACATGAGAGACAACCCTGGGGTATGGCCATAGTGCGATCCATTCATGTCTCATGCATGAGAGACAACCCTGGGGGGATGGCCATAGTGCGATCCATTCATGTCTCATGATTTTGGGCATGCATACTCACACACACATACACACACCTGGCATGTTTTTCAAGCTGCCAAATCTGGGACTTGAACCACACAGTCAGCCATGTGGAATCTAGCCCCTTAATCACCACACCACCAACTGGCCTGATCTAATGATATTTTCCATGTACATTCAAAAGGAATTAGTGCACTACTGTAAGGCCAAATAAAACACTAGATTTTATTCACAGCAAAATAATTATACTGTATAACATCAATATTACTGGTATCTTCAAAATATCCCAGATTTTGTTGATTCTATTTGTATTTCTGCGTTAGCCAAAACCTTTAAAGATTAATTTAAGACACCCGAAATACTATGCTTGGCCTGCTACAAAAGAAAACAAACTAGATCTGTCCAAATAGAAAATTTTAATTTTAGACTTAAAAATGCAACATAATGTTTTTTTTTAAATATTCACTTCAAAAACAAGGAAGTAAAATACCCTCAATCTGATAAAATAGCATTGGTAGACTTGAATATAATAGATAATAATTATTTTAATATTCACAATAACTATCAATTCCAAAAGGTATGGCTCATAATACTTAGCATTCACCCTTGGAAATGACCATTTTTGAATCTTAAATAGAATTTAAAGTCACCTCACTACACATGAAAGCCTTCAGCTAAGCTTTGCCCTCGGCCTCAGCAGCTCACAGCCTGTTTGTAAATCGAACCTTTTCCACACTCAAGTCTCAAGTCCATTTTAGCTTATCAACATAAAGTGACTTAAATTTGGCAAGATCCTTAAAAATCTGAATTTCATACTTTTGAATTTTGGGTTACACCATTCTTAATACATTTAAGATATTCCCATCCAACTTGTCACTTTTCAGTTAAAAATAACTTGTTTTCCCCATTTATGCAAAATGGACTTTGGAATTAAAAAGACTTTGCTACTGAATTTCTCTTCAACTCGCACCAGTAGGAGATATCATCAAAACTCCTGTTCTGGTGTGTGTGTGGTGGGGGGGTCAGATGGTGGCACAGCAGTGAAACATCACTGCTAGGCTGGAGGCCTGGTCAGCTTGGTTGTGGGGGTTGGACACCACACCTTAGTCAGCTGATACAACCCGGAACTAGCCTGTTATCAGACCTGCACTGCACTCAGATCTAACCCAGATGTAGCACAGGGTGCTCTACACTGCACACGGGACTCTACTCTGCATATGTCACCAGACATTACACGACACAGCAGTCTGCTCTCCCCCAACCCTTTACCATACATGGACTGTTTCTACCTCTAAGACACTCCCCCTCCCTATACCCTTATACAAATCCCTAAACTCAGCACGACTTCTCTGGCCCATCTCCCTCCTTCCCTCTCTCCCTTTCTGTCAGGCCAGCGAACCTGGGGCCTGGGAGCACTCCCAATAAAGGCTGTACATTTCTATGTTCTCACGTGGTCTGCCCATTCCTTACAATGACCATCTGGGAGGCTGACCCAAATGAGAAGGTTCTGAGTTTGAGTATGGAGAGTTTCCTGAATAGGTCAGGCATGTGCTGACCAATATCCATAGCTGGGTAAGGCTGGGATGAATCACCTTGTCAAGACCCTGTTTGGGATGCTGTCTCTGTGACTCACGGAAGAAACAAAGTTAAAAAACAAAAGCAAACAAACAAAATTCCTGTTATAAAATGACTACAGGTTAAAAGTTAGCCCAGAGTCAGCTTGTGGCCTGGTGGTTAAGGAAGCTGAATTCCACATTGCTGACCACATGGTTCAGGTCCTAGACCTGATGGTTTGAAAGATATCAGGCATGAGGGACCAGCAGTTAGCGCAATGTCTATGTTGCTGAACTCCCATGTAGTCGACCATGGTTCGAGTCCCAGACCTGGTGGCTTAGACTTATGCCGGGCACGTGTGTGTGTGTGTCCAGTATCCTGAGAGGAGAATGGAGGAGAGGGGATTGCGGTGTGGCCATCCCCCTGGGGGGTGATTTCTCGCTTTCTGTCTCTCTGTCTTTCTGGCGAGTACACGTGCCCTATAGCAAAAACCTCTAAAAAAAAAAAAAGATATCAGGTGTGTGTGTGTGTCTGTGCCTAAAATCCTGAACGGAGGGAGAGATGGAGAAGGGAATGTTGTGTAGCCATGCCCCGTGAGAGATGTTTGTTTTTTTTTTTTTCTTTCTCTTTGTCTTAGTCTCTCTCTGACTAGTGCATGCATTTTCTGGCAAATTCTTAAAAAAGTTCTCCTAGTATCAGTACAATTTTCATCAACATCCAATTTAAGGTCTGCTTCCTATTCCTGCATAAAAACATTCCTTTAAGTTCAAAGGAGAAAGGGACACTATATGGGTCATATTAGTATACGGGGTGCTTGGCTGCCTGATCAGGGAACTTGCACAATCTCTTTATTAACCTTTTCTACTTCACCTCACCGATACTGGCAGAGAAAATATTGGATCATGTCATTCCCAATTCACTGATATATTGGTTTTAATTTTTTTTATTTTAATTTGCTAGAGACTTGTCTGTCCGTATTCAGATCACTCTGGAGAAACCCACCCCTCTGGCTCAGCTGCTTTGGATGCTGTAATTCCTGCCACTCGGCTTTCTCCAAGACATGGGAGAGAACAGGAGGTCTTAAGCTTCGCCAAAGGCTGCTATTTCCACCGCACCCACTGACTCTGGTCATGGAAAAGTCAGTGGGATGAAATGTCCCGAAATACAAGCTTCCCACTTTGAAAACAAACGGTGCAGCGTCTCCTCAGTGTCAAACCTCAGACCATCGTGCTTGGTGGCATTCATTTGATAGCAAGAGATTGTATTCCGGTAGAGGTGTTCTATTCCCAGTGACATTCTCTCCATAAAGTACACATAAAATGCTACTCCCAAGCCATGAATTCCAGAAGCTCCTTCCACAGCATTCTCTCTTGACTCTGTACTTCTAATCCTCACCCCTCAGGTTCAGGAGTGCAGGCTTGCAAATGAATGAACTCACACGCAAATCCAGTTACTCTGAAGAGCACTGAAGAGCAAGGGCAATTTAATCTCCACAGCAACGCTTTGAAACCTAGTGACAACTGTAATGGCTTTAATACCAAATGACAATCTCCCTTCAAAAGCTTTATGAATATTAATATAGCGATCACAGAGCAATATTTGAAAACAAAGAGTATGGTTTTACTTTTAGCTGTAATATCTCTGAAATCTAAAAGGCCCATTTTCCCAACATTTACCGAGATGACAAATAGGCATTTCAATAAGGTGACCTTGACATCGCTTTTGTTGCTGGAGTAGGAGGTCACGGGTGATCTCTTTATGCTCTTCCTCAACTCACAGAAGTGAAACTCATAATTTTGATCTGTCAACTTTTAAATAAACACAAGTAAATAATCTCCCACTATTTGTTGAGCAGAGAGCCAGAGGTTTTGGAAGTGAAGTGGTAGGAGCCATCTCTTTATGCTTATTAGGAGGGCTATTATCTAAAAATCAGGAAGTATCAAGAGTTGGCAAGGCAATGGAGAAATTGGAACCCTTGTGCATTGCTGGTGGGGATGTAAAATGGCGAGGCTGTTGAAAGCAGTACGACTATCCTCAGAAAAACTAAATATAGAATTATCACATGCAATCCTATTCCTAAGTACAAGGAGACTTCACAAAGCTTATGGAGGGCCAACTGGTGTCATGGTAGTTAAGGTGGCTGGATCCCAAATGAATAATCCTGTGGTTTGAGTCCCAGACCCAATGGCTTGAAAAACAGGCTGGACACATGTGTGTTCATGCCCCAAATCCCAAAAGGAGAAATGGAGGAGAAGGGATTGCAGCATGACCCTTTCCCATGGTGATGCTTTCTCACTCCCCTCGCCCCCTCTGGTGAGTACATGCTCTCTCTGGCAAAAAAAAAAAAAAAAAAAATCGGGCCCAGCAGATGGCATAGCAGTTACATCACTGGATTCCCATGTGGCTGACTGAGGTTCGAGTTCCAGACCCAGTGGCTTGAAAATTACGCTGGGCATGTGTGCCTGAGTATCTAAGATCCTGGGAAGAGAATGGAGAAGGGACTGTAGGGTGGCCATCCCCCATGGGGGTCACTTCTCACTTTTTCTCTCACTGTCTCTCTCTCTCTCTGGTGACCAAATGCACCCTAAGACAAAAACCTATAAAACAAAAAGTCAGCCAGCATTGTGGTGGTTAAAGCAGTGATTCCATATGGCTGACTCTGTGGTTTGAGTCCTGGATCTTTGCAACTTGAGAGACACACCGGGCACGAGTATATGCATGCCCCAAATCGCAAAAAGAGATGGACAAGAAGGGGTTGCAGCATGACCCTTCCCCATGGGAGGTACTTTCTCACATTCTCTCCCATGTCCCCTGTCTCTTTCTAGCAAGTGTATATACCTTCCAGCAAATTAAAAAGAAAAGTTAGTAGAAAATGAAATAAAGTATAAGTTTATTTTAGTGCAAAAAAGTTGAAATCCATGGATAGCTTTTTTTTTTTTTTTTAAGAGAGGTTTTTGCTATAAGGAGTGTACACTCGCTGGAGAGACAGAGAGAGACAGACAGAAAGCAAAAGATCACCCCTCTGGGGGATGGTCATGCCACAATCCCTTCTCCTCCATTCTCCTCTCAGGATTCTGGGAATGCACGTACAGGAAGCCGGCATGAATTTCAAGCTGCCAGATGCAGGACTTGAACTGCGGTCAACTACATGAGAGTCCAGTGACATAACCATTATGCCATCTGCTGGTCCCTAGTGACACACATTTTCTGTGACTTTTTTGAGACCCCTTTATATGTACCCATAGAATCGGAAGCAAGCAAACACTTGTACACTGATATTCATCGCAGCATTATTCACAACCGCCAAAATGTAGAGACCAAGTGGAAGCAACCCCAGTGGAAAAGACCCATTTTAAGAAACAGCATATGACACTTTGAAAACTCTATGAGATATTTCTAATGAGAATGTAGTGACAAGGCTGAAGCTCAAGCACATAAGAAAAAGGCCCTTCTTCCTTCGTTGCACCTCATACATTCAACAGGTAGACAAAAGCTGAGAAAAGCAAATGTTCTGAAATACTCATTCTAATCCTGGAGTAAGAAATAGAAAATAAGACTGATTATTCACCTGCAGAAGTTTCCAGGCTTGTCAGGTGGAGTTCTAAGCTCATTTGTCACCTTCGTGGCCCCTTTTCCAAGGACCCACATGTTAGCAAGAGTGCCTACCCTGCTCCAGCAGCCCCCAAATGTATCTTGATGCCCAGCCTCCACCATGCCCATGGCCAGTGCCCATACTGTAGCAGCTGCGATGGGCCCAAGATTTAAACACACAGGATCCTTAGAGACCAGTGGTCTTCAGCTGTCCCACCCAGTCCTGTATGCCTTAATTATCCACCCTTACGCTCCCAATGGTATATCCCTACTTCACACCTTTCTGTGGGCTCCATACCCAAATATCCACTGACCTCCTGACTAGCTCCTTGCTGCTATCGCAAATGGCCCCAAAATAAACTCGTCATCTCCACTGCCATCACAGTCATTTCTGCAGTGTCTGATTTATCCTGACAAACAGCTTCGGCACCCACCGTTTCCAAAGCAGCATCGTGCCAGTTGTTGGTGGCTCATCTTTCTCCCACACACTCAGCCCTCTTGCCCCACCTCCTACACACTGTCACATCTACACTCTGCCCCAACGCCCACAATGTCCACTCTTGTCTAGGCCTCGGCTTACTCCCACAGTCTTTGCTCTCTTCCAAAACATTCTCCACTCTGCAGCCAGAGTGCTCTTCCTAAAGGACAAACATAATCATGTCTCTCCTTGAGTTAAAATGCTTTGGTGGCTCCTGTGGCTCTCAGAGCAATGACCTAAGCCCTGAACATTGCCTCGAGACCTGCACTCCTGGGCCCATCAATCAGCCCAGCTCCGAAATCCCTGCCCTATGCCTGCACACATGTGAGGCCCTTCCCTGGGCTCTCCCCTGTCTTTCTGCCTGGCCAGCTCCTGCTCATCTTCTGGAACTCAGCCTAAAAATCTCCAAGCTCCTTTGGTTGGCTTATTAAGATTAAGGAGGGTCGCCCTATTACATGTCCCTATAGCAACATGGACTCCTGCTTTTGCAACACGGATTAGAAACATCATCTCCAGCACCCTCATTTGGAAAACATCCTATGCTCTTGTCCTGGGTCTGCAGCCCTCCACTGTGCTGACAATCGTGACCACAACATTAACCGAGTGTGCTGCAGCTGTAGTTATCCATTGGCCTAGTAACTTCCATGCCAGACTGCGAGTTTCTCAAAGGCGTGCACTATGTCCTCTCTCTCCTAGTATCTAGAACAGTGCCTAGCACTTACTGGCGCTTGATAAATGCTGGTTGAATGAAGGATGATGAAAATACTTGGAGAGCAACTCTCACAGATATAAATCTGATCATGTCACTTTCCTGCTCAAAGGCTTCACATCTCGGAATAAAATTCAGCATCCTTTTAAGGCAAATTAGGCTTTGCGTGACATGGCCCATGGCTACCTGTCTGACTACATCTCCTAAAATCATCCTTTCTATTTGTCAAACACATAAAGCTCATCCTCACATCAGGGCCTTTGCACCTGCGGTGCCCTCCACCTAGACCCACGTTCCCCCAGATTATCTCCATGGTTGGCTCCCCAGCTGTATGCAGGCCTCTACTGACATTCCCTGCCCAGCCTGGCTCAAATAACATCACGCCTGCTCCACTCCCCATGGCCATTAGCCTCCTGCTCCGCTTTACATTTCTTTACGCTGTGTTGTTAGCAGACAGTGTGTCTGTACTGTTGGCTCACAGTCCGTCTCACCTTGCTCTAACATCATGTTTGTGAGGGCTGAAACTTCATCTGTGCTGTTCCTTCCTGTGTTCTCAGCTGCTGGAACAACAACTGGCACCAAGTATGCCACAAATATTTGTTGAATGAATGATAGATATACCCAAAACTCAATGGTTTGTATACTTGAGTACTGTTTTGGTTTTCTTTTTACAATGGTCACTTACTATACTAAAAAAGTATAAATTCCATACATTCGTATGGAATTTCCATTCACTCAGCAAGTATCTACTGAGTTCTACAGAGCATGGAGGAGGGATAAGCCATTTCTATGTTGAAGAAGCAATACTGGAAGGAGCTCCTGAAGATACTGCCTGATAGGAAAGGGGTTTCCACAGAGAAAATTGCACCCACAAAGGGGAAATCCAGGGATGTGGAAGATTCTTCAAATGTTGAGGAAACTCCTGCCACTTCCATCGTCAACCAACGCAGTCATTCACTTAACTGGAATTCCTTTTTTTTTTCTTTTTCTGAGGTAATTTCTTTGTTTCTGTTGTTGCATCAGTGTTCTTCATTTTTATTTATTTATTATTTATATTTAATCACTGTACTTCTGTACAGCATACAAAATGGTTTTTCTGAGCATGAATAGAGAGTCTATTAGCTAATACTATTTTTAGCACCTATTAGTTACCTGGAATTTTAGAGGTTTTTACTTAGCGTGCATGTACTCACTGGGGAGAGAGAGAGAGAGAGACAGAGACAGTGAGAGGGAAAGTGAGGAACCACCCTCAGGGGAGTGGCCATGCTGTAATTCCTTTTCCTCCAATCTCCTCCTGGGATCTTGGGCATGCACATACACATACCTGGGGTGACTTTCAGGCTGCCAGGCTGGGACTCAAACTGTGGTTGGCCATGTAGTAGTCTAGTGATATAACTGCTATGCCATCTGCTGGCCCCAGTTAACTGGAATTTTTTTTCTTCACTTTATAAAATGTTTAATTTTAAAAATTTAACTTGAATTCTTAATCTTTGAGTTTTCTTCATTTCCCATTGACTTTGAAGCCCAGGTGCGGATGCCATGCTCTTATGTTAGTCTGACTAACTAATCAGGGCACAGGATGCCAGAAGAGGTGCGGGGCTTCTTTTTGACACATATGGTGATTCCAATCAGGGCTCAGGCTGTCAGAAGAGGTGCGGGGCTTCTTTTTGACACATGAAGGACCTGGACATTCAGTCCTCTTCTCAACTGTCTTCTTCCCCTCCCCCCGGCCCCCAGCACCTCTGCCCCCACAGCCTGTGCTCCTGTGAGGAGATCGGAGAAACCACGGATACCCTTGGGCTTGTGTTGAAAATCCTAGGATGGTCCGGCCTGCACTGGTGGTGCCTCCCTCTCCTCTCCAGACTTCAGAAAACCCCCCTGCTGCCCCCAAGGTAGAGTCATGCCTTTTACTGGGAAATTTTAACCACCACGCTAAGAAAAATGACATGTGGCAGCACTGCCCTGTGCAAGATGAACTGCCAGACTGGGTGGGAGACAAGGGGCATTTTCCACTTAGATGACAGCTATGGGAAGCCAGCGGGACTTCCTGAGAAGGTCCCACACGCCCTATGTGACATTTGTCGTTTCTCCAAGCTCCTAAATAGATTCAGCCTGTGATCACACTTCACCAGTGGAAGGAAAACTCCATGAGCAATTCAGAGTTTTCTCTTTGCCTTAGGATAAACCACTCTCTCATTCAAAAATTTAAATTTGGGGAGGAATAATCTAGTCAGGCACTCTACATGTTACAGCTTCCTCTGTTATTTGAAATAGAAGAGAGTGGGCCAGCAGGTGGCATGTCGATTAAAGCACTGGCCAACTCTGTGGGTCACGTTCTGGACCCAGTGGGTTGAAAACCATGCCAGGTGTGTGGGTATACATACCCTAAACCCTGATAGGAGAACAGAGGAGATGAGATTGCTGCATGGCCACCCCCCTGTGGCGAGATTTTTCATTTTCCCTTTCTCTGTCTCTGGAGAATGCATGCATCCTATGGAAAAAATCTAAATAAATAGATAAAGGGACTCATTATGCGCTCTCTGTAATTACCATAAAAATACAACCAGGAGGCACACATTCTATCACACGTACACCCACACGGAGAGAACCTGCCTGTCCCAGCCATGTTTCTGGGCTTCCCCTAGAACCTTAATTCTTAATTCTATCCTCACTTCCTCCAGCCCCGCTCATTTTCAACCAGCAATGGAAGAGACCATATAAAAAAATGCTAAAGTCATCCCTCCAAATACTGGGTTGTCGGGAAAGTCATGATGCATTTTGCATGGAAAAACACAGGCCAGTACGCCATGGCTTTCCCGACGACCTAATGGTTTAGGAGTAGTCATCTGAAGTGCTTGATGAGGAAATCCATGAGATCTTTGGAAGGTAACACACTGTAGCGTTCCAGAGGGAGCCCTGCCGCAGCTGTGTGTACTCAGTGTCCTGCCTGTCTCTTCACGTGTTCAACGGTGACATTCACGGTACCACAAGGTAGGACCATAGTAGGGACTGAAAGAAACAGGGAAGGGAGCCGGCAGTGCAGGCGTGTAGGAAGCACTCCAAGGCCAGCGGCTCTGTCAGAGCTAGCTGAGCGCGTCAGAGAGACATGTGAGTCAGCAGGTGGGAGCTGGACTTTCTAGGAGCATTCGGTCCGCAGTCTGAAGGGTCTGCAAATACAGCGGTGGAAAACAAGCAAGTACCGACCATGTCCTCATCCTAAGGCTCGCCTGGCACAGAACAGGCCTCCCACAGTGTTCCCGTGTATTCCTGGGGTGCTCCCTGCCTGGACAGGCCTCCCACAGTGTTCCCGTGTATTCCTGGGGTGCTCCCTGTCTGGGAAAGAGTTAACTTGGTCACTTTTCCAGGAAGGCAACATTTTTCATTAGGTGTGGCGTCACTCACACACACGGCACCATGCCACACCCCCAACCTAGAAAATGTTTCTAAGAAAAGCAATTTTCATAAATGACAGCCAAGCAGCATTTGTCAAGGTCATGTGAGAGAGAACGTGAGCCCACGTTACATGTGTTTATTTCTGTGCGTTACAGTGTGTGTGCCCGTTGTCCTCACCTGGGGACTACTGTGTCCCTTCCCCTTTGCACCAAGTGCTTGTCAGTGCCTGGAGATATCTCTGATTGTCTCGAGTGAGTGTGTGTGTGTGCGCGCGTGTGTGGTGGGGGAGCTACTGGCACCTGGTGGGTAGAGGCTAAGGATACTACAAAGCACCCAACAAAGCACAGGACAGTCTCTCACACCAAGATCACCCGGCCCGGGACCAGCAGGTGGCGCAATGGTTACGTCTGAGGACTCTCATGTGGCTGACCGCAGTCTGAGTTGCAGACTTGGTGGCTTCAAAATCACGCCGAGCACATGTACGTGTGTGCCCAAAATCCCAAGAGGAGAATGGAGGAGAAGGGATTGTGGCATGGCCATCCGCCCCCCCACCCCAGGGGTGATTTCTTGCTTTCTGTGTCTCTCTGTCTTTCTCTCTCTGGTGAGGGCAAGCACCCTATAGTAAAAATCTCTCTCTAAACAAACAAACAAAAAAGATTACCCAGCCAAGAGTGCTAAGGGTGAGCAACACTGAAAAAAAAAAAAAAAGGAAAGAAAAGAAAAAGTACCTATTTCTTCTCCTTCTCCTTCTCCAGTTTGCCAGAGGGCATGTGCACTTGCTAGAAAAAGAGAGAGGAGGAAAAGCACACTCCATGGGGCAGGTCATGCTACAATCCCTTCTCCTCCATCTCTCCCTCTTTTTGGGCTTCTGGCCACTCATACACAATTGCTCAGAGTGCTTTTCAGTCCACCAGATCTGTTTTCTAACTGCACGGTCGGCCATGTGAGATCCAGCCTCCCCGCACCAGGCCAGGGGCTGACCCATCTATCTCTATGATGGGTATCACTGTGGGTGACTGAGGCAACATTAGAAACTCCCAGTAACATGAAGAAACAGAAAAACGTCCACAAGACATCCTTCCCGTGAAATAAAACTCTGCTGCCGAGGTAAAGTTAGGCTTTAAAATGAGAAAATAATCCCTTGCTTTCTTCTGGAATAACCCTGATTCAAAAGTGGCCAAGAAAGTTCCTAGAGTCTTTTTTCTTTCTTCCTAGCAGACAAGAACAGCCTGACTCAAGCTGTAGAAATACTTAAATCAAACCACCAAGCATGCAATCTTCCTTGTGGGTGAGCAGCACTGTAAATTCTTGTTGCCCGGCCAGGTAGGTCAGAATGGAGGGAGAGTTTTAAGTGTACGCTAAGATAGAGAATCTGAGAGTATCAATCAGGGATCTGAGAAGCTTGAGAAAGCACTTAACTCACTGCTCTCCTAGCCAACGGGGTGGTGCAGACGCCACTTATGCCAGAGGGAACCTGCCCAGGTCTCAGGACCTGAAGCCACTTCACACGCTCTAGGAAGAGCCACTTGTCTTACGCTCCGGGAGCATTTACTTCGATATGAACTGCACTGAGTACCTACTATGTGCCAGGCAGCGAGGACACAAACGAGAGTGAGACATACCTCTGGTCTCCACTGGCTCAGGGTGGAAAGACACACAATTAAGAATGACCACGTTGTGTCAAAGGCCAACAACACGATGTTCAAAAAATCCCAGAGTAAATACAGGGGAGTCATACTCTAGGGTAGTGAAGGGAGGCATCCTGGAAAAGGGGGTGTCTTCATTGAGTTTTGAAGGATGAAGAAATGTTCCAGATAGGTCGTCGGCCTGGGGGAGGGTGCTGGACAAAGACACTGAGGTATGAAGGGACACGGCACATTTGGGAAGTTCAAACCTGGGTTTCTGGGGTGAAAGGGTGAGCTGGTGGGAGTGGCCGAGATACTCAGAGACGAGCTGGACACAGGCGCTGGGGCCTGCCTGTGAACACAATTTAGGTAGCATGAAGCTAGGTTTTGGGGCTGGCCTCATAGCACAGAAATTAAGTGCTATTCGCAGGGAGCTGGACTCCACATGGCACCCAGCCCCAGCAGCTGGGGAAAACACAGCAGGCACATAAGTGGATCCAGACAGGATGCAGAAATGGAGGAAGAAGGATTGCTGTATAACCACACCCCACAGAATGGGTTCTCTCTCTTTTTGATGAGTGAACACATTTGTGGCTATAAAAAATAGTGAAAATTGGGGGCCAGAAGGTGGCATGGTGGTTAAAGCACTGGACTCATACATGGCCAGCCATGGTTCAAGTCCTGAACCTGGCAACCTGCTTTCTCAGCCACCTTCCCTTGCCTCTGTATCTCTCTGTATCTTAAATTCAAAGTGATTCACCAAAGATAGCTGGTTCCCTTTAAGAATCTTTGTTTTTCTGATATTTAGAGATTTGTAAACAGATACGATATGATAGATTGGCTCTCTAAAAGGGGACTAAGTAAATTCTTTTATAACAGAAAAAAAAAACCTGTCTTCTAATTTTGTCGCTCCTTCAAGGAGCTTTTAGAAGATGGTTTGATAGAGTAACCCTCTTTTCACCTTTTTCCATCACCTCTCACCCAACTAACAATGAAATCCTCACAGCTCCCAAACAGCTTCTGCATCTCTCTCCCCACATCGCATTGCAGGGGCCGTGTCCAAACACGAACGGGTTTTAAATTAAATAACATTTCACTCCGAGGGCCATCGATTGCCAAAACCTCTGATTAGCATCTCAATTTTCCCTTTCGGTTTATTTGTGACTATGTTCTGAAGAAAAAAAATAGAGTTCATAAATCAACGTGAACAATATTGGTCCAATAAAACATGACCCTGCTGATTTTTATTACCGCATTGACGAAGTAATTCTCCACCAGTCAGATGGGAGCGGAGGTGGACACGGAGGGCCTCCTGCAAGAGCGCACTGGCGTTTCTGCTTGTCAGCGCAAGGAACCGCGTCCTCCCGCGTCCTCCCGCGTCCCCACTGCTCTGCGGCCACACCGCCATAGTTTTCCTGCAGCTTCACAAGCGTGGCATTGAGCAGGCATAGTTGAGGGTTCATCTCTTTCTCTCTCTCCTCTCGAGATACTCATTTTCCCCAAACCCAAATCCAGGATGGAATGTCAAACAGGAGCACAGCTTTGGTTATTCATTGGTAACTTTGTATGATACTTTGCAAAATGATGAGAAAACATGACCTGTTGAAGGAATGGATGCCAAGGGTTGAAAAATCTAGAGGAAAAGAAGGAGAAATTATTCATAATCCCAACATGATTCATCTGCTTCACATGCCAATCCTACACAGCTATGTGTGGATGTGCACACATAGATGAAAAGAAATATACCAAAATAGTAAGAGATTTTCTTATGGTAAGATTTTTTTTCCCTATTACTTTTCTGAATTTGTCGAAGTTTCGACAGTAAATATTGCATAGTGGGAACAGTTCTAAATGGCACATTAAATTTTCTCCATGTTTCTAGTGTTGATAACTATCATTTTAATGCTCACACAGTAGTCCATTAAATGGATATAGCTTTTGAATATAATTCTCTTTTGTGGAGAAATGAACTTTCCTAGTTTGGGTTATTATAACGCAGGCTTTGAGTTTCTCTGTCTCCACTACTTAACTGCTTTCTGTGGAAAACGAGGCTGCCAATGGTCTGACCTCTGCTAATTACTCCAACTTCAGGGCGAAGGACACGGACACTGGAATGGAACATTCTGGTCAGAATCCTGCTTTGTCACTCCTTCAACACATGGTAAAGGAATAAAGCAAAATGCAACAATGGATATAGTTTCCACATACCAAGGGCACTCCAAGAAGGTGCCGCTATTGTTATTACTATAACAATATCCCATCCCTTCCTGAATCACCTGAAGCTGGAAGGACTTGCTCCAAGTTGACCAGATACCATTGCCCACTCTTGCAGCTTCCACTGCTCTTGGAGGACTCTTCTCTTTCCAGGAAGCCCCTCCACTTTGTCTCTACTTCTAGGTCCACTCATGCCCTTGAGTTCAAGTATCCATTTTCTTGAGATCTGCCTGAGACCCCTTACTGAGGCTAGGTGCCCCTCTTCGGGGTTCCCAGATCCCCTCGTATGTACCTCCTCCTGAGTCTTAGCCATGTTTTGTTTGCCATTTTTCTCTCCCCTCCACTAGGTTGAAAGCTCCTTCAGATCACAGCTGTGATTTCCATCTCAAACACTTGGCCCAGCTCTGACAAACAATATATGCTCAAGACGCTGGCTGCCTGCATGACTTTTGGCCATGTCACTCATCTTCACAAATATGAGTTTAATGGTCACATAATATTTCATTATGTTATAGGTGCTAGGATTTATTTAAGTTTTATTGTGTTATAGGGTCTATGATTTATTTTCCATCACATGTCTTTGTTTTACAATGAGGAGAGATGTTATAGTTTAAAAAAGAACATTCTAGAACATGAGTCTTTTTTTTTTTTTAATAAAATTTATGTTGCAGGATTGTTGGCTTTTTTTGAATATCCCAAGACAGCTTTTTCCGTTACTAAAGTATAGTTGTTGGTATCCTTCAAGTCCATTTATTGCTACATGACTCCAAATGAATCCACTACATAACCGATATTAATGTCTTCCCTGCAAAACTGCATGCTGAAGAACCTCAGAGTTCCTGAAATTCCCAAGCTGCAGAGCCTAGGTCTCTGATGACGCATCCATGCTACACCTGGAGGGGTTGCCTCGGCCAGGAGGCTTGTGGAAAGGAAAGAAGACGCTTAGTTTCTTCAGCTTGTTGCCCATGGAGAATGGACTAAATTGGGGCTTGTTGCAACTCAGCACGACAATTTAGCGACAGTACTTTGCGAGTGCATTCTGGTTTAGTGAGATTTCCTGTCTCTGGATCCCAGGTATAACACTTTCTTCCTACTTTATTTTATTAGGTAATGTGAAATTGGTGATACTCAAACATATGTGTCCTACAAAAATGGCAGTTAATTTATATTTCCACATATACATGTATGTGTCTGGGTATACATAAACGTATTTATTTATCTCTAAATCAATGTCTTATTAATAAAACAAAAATCTCCGCCCACACCAAATATCTTTGAAATGGTAAACTTTAAAGGAAGATAGTAAAGTTCAAACTGTGGTTCATGAGCTGGACCTGCACACGAATCCCCTGGTTTTGTTCCTAGCTGATGAGCAGAAGAAACAAGGATTTGGGTTTTGAAAAAGTCCCCAGAACAGTTCTGAGCCTGCTCAAGTTTGTAAAGCATTTTGTTCTATCACATAGTGATTGCTTCTCCAGCCACAATTTTTCCCTTCCTTCAATATTAAAAGAACGAACTGAGGCCGGCAGGTCGCATGGTGGTTAAGGCACTGGACTCCCACATGGCTGACTGCAGTTTAAGTCTCGAATTTGGCGGCTTGCTTTCTCACTTTCCCTTTCTTTCTCTCTCTTTCTCTGGTCATATTAAAAGATAAATAATAACGAATAAAGGTAAATGAATAATCCTTTAAAATAAAGAATGCATTTACTTCCATGTATGTTTTCTTCACTAAGAACTACTTGCTTCACTCTGAGTTGAAAGTTTTTGTCAGCAGAATAGACTCTGATTAATAAACGAACACTCTAAAAAATGCCTCTATGGGACCAGCAGTTAGCATAATGGCTATGTCGCTGGACTCCCATGTAGCCGACCACGGTTTGAGTTCCGGACCTGGTGGCTTAAACTCACGCCAGACGCATGTGCATGCGTGCCCAAGATCCCAAGAGGAGAATGGAGGAGAAGGGATTGCGGCGTGGCCATCCCCCCTGGGAGGTGGTTTCTCGCTTTCTATCTCTCTGTCTCTCTCTGTCTTTCTGGCGAGCTCGCATGTGCCCTATAGCAAAAATCTCTCAAAATAAAATTTTAAAAAAGCCTCTATGTATGTAATCTGCTACAAAGCAAATGAATTTATTGATCTCCCATTAAACCTCTGCAAAAGAGCCTGTGAGGTTTCTAGGGGACAAAAGTTGCAACAGGGTAAAAAGGTCATTGTATTAATAGTTCTTTGTCGGCTGATGTGCAATTTACTCTTACGTTTGCTGATATGAAAACACATTCATGAGAACTTTGCAAATAGTTTTATTCAAATAAAAAACTCAGTCTACTTCAGGAAGATATTAAACCACTGTTAGACACGGCAACAGTCCTGATGCTTGCGTGGGACTGGGGGAAAGTGGAGGAACCCTGGGCTGGGCCAACCCTCCATTATGTAAAAGTCACATCCTTTTCTGATTTTGTACTGAGATCCACTCTGGCAACCCAACACACAAGGAGGGTTACTTCCCTCAACGCCACTCTGAAATGGAAGGTCAATGGAGAGGCTCTGGAAAAGAGACTGGAGCGTTTACAACTCAGGGCCGTGAAGATGGGCACATGAGGAGTCTCAGTCAGCTTCCACGGAGGACATCACAGGAGCGAAATGTTGTCCAAATAGAATCACTTTAAAAGAAACAATATCAGGGCCAGCAGATGGTGTAACGGTAGTCACTGGACTACCGTGTAGTCAACTGCAGTTTGGGTACCTGAGCCAAGGACTTAAAATTCACACTGGGCGCATGTGCGTGCGTGCCCAGGATCCCGAGAGGAGAATGGAAGAGAAGGGATTGTGGTGTGGCCAACCCCCCTGGGGGAGTGATTTCTCACTTTCTGTCTCTCCAACAGGTGCATGCACCCTATAGCAAAAATCTCTTAAAAGAAAGAAAGAGAGAGAGAAAGAAAGAAAGAAAGAAAGAAAGAAAGAAAGAAAGAAAGAAAGAAAGAAACAATATCCCAGCAGGTGACATGGTGGTCAAGGCAGTATACTCCCACATGGCTGACTGTGGTTTGAGTCCCAAACCTGGTGGCTTCCTTTCTCACTTTCCCTCTTTCTCTCTCTCTTTCTGTCTCTCTCTGGTAAGTGCATGTGTCCTATTCAAAATTTTAAAATAATAATAATAAATAAAATGAATAATTATAATTTTTTTAAAAGAAACAATATCATTACTATAAAAGCCTAATATTTAACATAAATGGGATGTGAGCATGAAAAGTAAACACATATCTAGAAAATAAAGGATGCCCATGCTTCAGTGAGTTTAAATGATCAGGCCAACTGGTCTGAGAAAACTTTTGTTTAAGTTCCTCATGGTTTAGATGATAAAAACAAGGTCCAGAGGGGTTAAGAGGCCTGCCTAAGGTAACACAGCAGG
>NW_006159849.1:7677145-7702793 GCF_000334495.1 Tupaia belangeri chinensis
CACATTTCTGGATTTCTCCACCATAACGCCCAGGCAATCAGCAGAACTGGCCCGTCTGGAGAAATCCCACTGTCCCACGTGTCTTGGCAAACACTCTTCTACACCTCTTAGCTCATCTAAAATGAAGCACATCACATTAAGGGAGTCTAGAGGCAAATAAGAAAACATCGATCTCACTTTCTTCCTCTAGAGTGAGAAATTAAATCAACCAAGCAAAACCAGAACCACCCATCCGCAGTGGCACGGGAGGCCCTGGCAAAGCCCTACACAGTGTGGGGGACAGAGATTCAAGGCTGTTTCCGGCCAGCGAGCACCGAATCCAGCCACTAATGCTGCTGCTCTGTCCTCACAGGCCACAGCCCTCCAAGCCAAAGCACACCTTGACACGCGGTGGTTTTCCTCGGGGGCACGTGCTGATTATACACAGGAAGGCTGAAGCATCTACAGAAAAGATATTCATTGTCTTTTGAGGCTCAATTCACAAACCATTCCTGTTAGAGGTTTTCAAACTCTTTTCACCTTCATAGACTTCTCCTTTTTAAATTCTATCTA
This sequence comes from Tupaia belangeri chinensis, assembly GCF_000334495.1. NCBI lineage: Eukaryota > Metazoa > Chordata > Mammalia > Scandentia > Tupaiidae > Tupaia > Tupaia belangeri. Next base: position 7,677,698 of record NW_006159849.1, read on the forward strand.
GAATTTCTGGATAAAAGCGTCTTTGAGGTGGCAATCCGACTCAAGGTAAGTGAGTCTCTCCTCCTCCTCCTCCTCCTCCTCCTCCTCTTCCTCTTCCTCCTTCTTCTTTGTTTTTTAAGGTTTTTGCCATAGGGCACTATGCCCTCACTGGAGAGGAGAGAGTGAGAGAGAAGGAAAGTGAGAAATTGCTCCCCAGGAGGGATGGCCACATAGCAATCCCTTCTGCTCCATTCTCCTCCTGGGATTTTGGGCATGCACTCATTTGTGCCTAGCACTATGTGTGCATGCCCCAAATCCCAAACTGCAGTTGGCCAGTGGGAATTCAGCACCTTGACTGCCATGCCACTGCTGCCCCCGGGATATCTGCATTTTTAAAAGTGCCTCTGGTGAGTGTACATACCCTATAGCGAGAATCTCTCACAAAAAGGTGCTATTTTATTAGAACTTCACAACTTATAAGCCTGTAGCTCCATGAGGACAGGGACTCTGTCCTTACGTACCCTGCCCAGCACCATGTTTGCACATATGAGGCATTAAAAATGTGTCGATTGGATGAATGGAAAGATAAACAAGAAATCTCGGGCTGTCAAAAACTACTTTATACCGAAAAAAAAAAATCATTCCTTCCTTTAATGGCAAGGATTAGAAAATGGAATTCCAGCAATAACAGTTCTACTTCCTACAGAAATTTCAATTTGCTTTTGGTACATAAAAAGGTATGGCTAAAACCTCCCACACCTCACTGTAAAAACTGTTAACGTGGGGACCAGCAGTTAGCTTAATGGCTATGTCACTGAACTACCATGTAGTCGACCACGGTTCGAGTCCCAGACCTGGTGGTTTAAACTCACGCTGGGCACGTGTGCATGCATGCCCAAGATCCCGAGAGGAGAGTGGAGAAGGGATTGCGGTGTGGCCATCCCCTTGGGGGGGTGATTTCTCACTTTCTATCTCTCTGTCTCTATCTCTCTGGTGAGCGCATGCGCACTGTAGCAAAAAAATCCAGGGCCCTGGTAGCAAAAAAATCTCCACAGAAAAAAAAAAAAAAAAACCTGTTAACGTGGAGAGCAGCAATGAGCATTATGGCTATGTCACTGAACTCCCATGTAGTCGACCACGGTTTGAGTCCTGGACCCGGTGGCTTAAACTCACACCGGGCGCGCGTGCATGTATGCCTAAAATCCTGAGAGAATGGAGGAGAAGGAATTGTGGTGTGGCCATCCCCCCTGGGGGGTGATTTCTCACTTTTTGTCTCTTCGTCTCTCTCTGTCCTTCTTGCGTGTGCACGCGCCCCATAGCAAAAACCTCTCCAAAAAGAAAAAAAAAACTGTTAATGTGTCACTCAATATGAAGTCTTCCCCGTCCCACCTGCCCTACCCCCATCATGCCTGGAATCAGCATTGGCTCACTGTTCATGGAGCAGTCCCCACTGTGGTGACACCGTGCTTGGCCACACGAAGAACGCCACTGAACTGTTCTCGGAGTGGTATTTGTTTCTAAGGATGGTGTTCATTCTTGGGCAAGACAGGGTTATAATCACAGAGGCTGCAGATAAGACACCACGCTCCTCAAATTATGGGAGCTCGTGTATTAACTTGCTTTATGGGGACTTCAAGTACAGGGGAAGGTCTGTATTTTTCTCTTTCAATTTTACCCATCTAATTCCGTGGTTAGAGTGTAAGCAGGGCTCTATTTATATTCAGCTCCTAACAGTAACATCGTTTTTCATCCTCACAATAACTTGATGCTAGTATTAGCTCTCTTTTGCTGCTGAGGACTTCGACGTTTTCAAAGTTAAGTAATCTGGCCAAGGTCATAGAGCTTGCAAGGGCAGGAGTGGGGAGACCAAACCCAGGCAGTCTGACTTTTCAGCCAATGCTCTTAAGCATCTCACCAAACCATCGTGATGCTCACAAAGTGGTAGATCTCAATTATGCATGTTGCCTGGTTCCTGGAAATATGTCATAACAGAACAGAAATAAGATGGAAAGGGAGAGGGAAATGAAGGGAATGAGTGGGTGAGGGAGGAGGAAGAAAAGAAAACAAACAAAAAAAAAGCCAGTTTAGAAGTAGATCTGATTCTTGCTCATTTTCCCAAAGGCAATTAATCAGCTGCAGGGATGGTCTTTAGAGCGGTGTGCACATCCCCCTGTAGCAGTCAGTTGTGGCCCAGTGCTATGGCTACCTGCAGCCCCATGCAGACTTTTTCCCTATTTCCTTAAAAAATACATACCTACATTTGCCTGTGGGTACCCTTCTCAAAGTGCAAGTTCTGACTGAACTAGAGACTTTTCTTTTTTTAATGGGCAGCAAAGACAGTCAAGCACCAGTGAGGCAGCGGAAGCTATAGTGTCTGTCCTTGAGCAGGTATTTTAAGTACCTGGATGGCACGTGGGTGCTCTTTTGCTTGTCAAACCCCATTGATTGATTGCAGCTGCCAGAGTCCTCTGTCGAGGAATCTGAGTCAGAATCCAGGTGAAGGAGTGAGTGTCGTTTGTAAGCAGTGCCTGCCAAGGGCACGTGTGGCTGGAAAAGTCATGACGCATTTTTGCTCAGAGAGAGAAAAACACATCATGATTTTTCTGATGACTCAGTAGTATGAATGTCTTTAGGGTTAACACGGAGTATATATTCAAATATTAATTCTTTTACTTCAAATAAAACCCTAAAAGCCTTCATATTGACCACCTTTCGCTCTCCTGTCTTAAACTCAGGGCAGAGAACAGGAGCTGAGCAAGGAAAATGACCTTTGCTAGAAGGATAAAAGTTAAAGTGCTGGGCTGGCTGATGGCCTAGTGCTTAAGGGAGCTGTGGACCCGACATGGCAGACGACAGTTCAAATACTGTCTCTATGGCTTAAAAAAAAAAAGCCAAGTGCTTGTATGAGTGTGCCAGAACTCCCAACAGGATAGAGAAATGAAGGAAAAGGGATCGTGATGCGTCCACACCCCATTGGAGGTGCTCTCTCTCTCTGTCTCTCCTGTCTCTCAGTCTCTCTCTCTCATGTACTCGCTCTCTGGCGATTAAGAAAAAACCAATATGCCAGCAGCCACGACCACCCTCCCTTCCTGCATGAACAAGTACTATTGGCAGTGATTAGTATCCTATTATTCCAGCAAAGCCCTAAGCTCCTCCTCACAGTGGCATGACATTATCTGATTGGATGGGACTCAGCGAAGTTCAACAATGCCAAGGCTAATTTTTGCCGGAGGAAACTTGCTGACAGGCCTCCTTTGAAAAACCAAAAGCGTGAAATGCTTCTCACTCCACTGAATGGTTGTTCCACATGACACATATTGATTGAGCCTGCAGAAGCCTGTGGGCTGTGTAGGGTACCTGCAGCTCCCCACTACACAAACTTTGTACACCCCTGTCTGTGTCACCTTGGCAGCTTCGCAGGGTCGTTCTCAGCAAGTTAAACAGAATGAAGACCCATTAGGAGTGGAACAGTTATCCCTAAACTGAATAGCAGAATTGCTTTTGAAGAATCCTGACAGGTGATCTGACCTGGATCCATCTTCAACATGCCTCTGTGAGCCTCTGATATTTTGTATAATTTACAGTCCCTCATTTCCTGAGCAGCAGGTGACAGAGAACAAAGATGGCTCCAATCAGTGAGTGACACAACTGATAGGCTCTGTGAATAGCATCAGCTCTGGGCGCCCCTTTTTGGCATTATAATTTACTGGTATACCTGACCTAAATCAAATTCTGGCTCACAACAGGCCACTTAAATGGTATCAGTCAAAACAAGAGTGTCAGATGCATTTTTCCTTCCCGCAGCCCTGCAATTTCTTCACCTTGGGATTATATGTTTGCATGGCCACTGCTGTTATTTCTGTTGCAAGTAAAAATAAGATCAGCCAGTGAGATTCACTGAGAAAACATCCTGATATTTACCTTAATGTGTCAGAAAGCGTAGCTCCCACTACACTTCTCCAAAGATAGATAGAAAGAAAGAAAGGAAGGAAGGAAGGAAGGAAGGAAGGAAGGAAGGAAGGAAGGAAAGAAGGAAGAAAGAAAGAAAGAATCCCACCTCTTTTGAAAAAGTCACATGGTACAAAGGAAAAATTATTTTCTCAGGGAAATACACTGCCTTCCGGTGCGTGTGTGTAGTGGGGGGTTGGGGGTGCAGGTAGGGCTGAGCGCGTGGAAGTTCCACATTCAGGGCCACTTCAGGGGCTCTCATATTTCACTTTTTGAAATTTGTTTTCAGAATGAAAAAAAGCAGAGGCAGGAACAGCCTCGGACAGTTCTTGGCACACAATAGGGACTCAGTAAATATTTAATAAATGGAGGAAGGCCTGCAGCAAGAACATGCCTTACTGAAATGCCTGAGGGAATAAGGAGGCCGTAGAGAGGTCTGCACTGAGCAACAGCAGATCTGAACTCAAACTCCACCGTGGTCCCTTCCTGACTGCGTGATCCAGGTCCAGTCACCTTACTCGCTGAGCCTTCATCCCCTTGACGGTAATTTGAGGACAAGGACAAGGATGTGACTTCCCGCTCAGAAATGTTATGCGGGCATGCTGGAGAGTAGGAGGCAGTCTGAAGCAGGGACCATGGCCCACTGTGGTCTACCAGTTGACGGAGTCACAGACTGAGGAGTCCTGGGCTGACAGCTGCGTTACATTAAGCGTCCACGTGAAACTAAGCAGCTTCTCATCAGCAGGTAACTGTGCTGTTGCTCTGTGTGACTTTTTTTTTAAAATTAATTAATTATTATTCATACATTAAAACGCTATACATCATTTAGGTTGTGAAGAGACTTTACCCAGTATGACATACACCTCAGCCCAGCTGAGACTATTCTCCACATCATCAAGGTCTGAGGCCCTTGCTTTAGGGATTACCAAACTATTTACATGAGACAGAAAGGAGAAGCTACCTTTCCAGCCATCAGGTATACCTATCCTAGGTGCCCCTGGGCATCTCACCCAGCATCCAGCACATGAAAGGCAGCCCCCATTTGTTTTCTGATTTAAATGATCAGATACAGGGTAAGATAAACAGCCGGAGGCACTTTCATAGCTACCCTCCTGTTTTAGGCAGGACACTCGTCCAAATAACTGCACCCTTGCACTTTCGCACCTGCTTCAACCCAACAGCCCTCCCACCATCAGGACTAGCCGCTCCCCACCTTGGCAATCAATGTGGTGGCAGCCACTAGCCTAGCAAACGAACCCACACTTAGAGACAAAGGGATATGCAGCTCAGCGAGGGCTGCCAAGGTCTGTAGGCAAGCCGCCTGCTGCTCTCTGCTCTGGCTCAGGGTTGCTCCGCATTCCACCTCACCTATCTCCTCTGGCCCAGTGTCCTCCCTAGTCAAATGGGAGACAGGGGAGTGATTTGTTCTGCTCTCTCCCTTGGAGCCCTCTGTCGTACCCTATTGACATTTTCTTCCCATTCAGGCTGTTCTCATTTTGGCCTCCCTTTACCAGCCCCACCCACCAGTGCGGTTCTTCTTCCTCCTCTTCTCCCCCTCCTCCTCCTCTTCCTTCTTTGTTTTTGTTTGTTTTTTCCATGAATGAGAGACAGAGAGAGGAAGAGAGACAGAGAGATAGCATCCCTAACTGGGTCTTGATGTCATGGTCCACTCCAGCTACAGCCAGCCCTGGATCATGGACATGAAGGTGCCTGGTATACTCAAGTCTCCAGATATGAAACCGGAATATCCCCGTTGGGTAGGCCTCACAGAACATTATGTTTTAATGCTGCATCATCATCTGCCCCCCTGTAGCTCCTTGTTTTGACTCAATTTTCCTGCCTCAACTTTTCCACTGAATTTCCTGCTTCACCTTCTTTCCCTTACTCCTTCTACTATGAAAGTGAAGTAAGATCTGTGCAACTCGACACGGTCATGTTCTCTCAGAACAAATCTGTGGAGACTCACAAAGTATATTTGTGAAGTGAAAATGAATGAATGACTAAATGATGCGAACAAATAAAGAAAAATGAAATCAACCTGTATCGATATCCTGAGTGTTAATGGGCTTGACAACTGTAATTTATTTTAAATCTATTACTGCACTACAAAATTACCCTTCATCGATCAGACACTGTGCTTAAGAATTCTATCTTGAGTGCCTTGTATCTCAAATAATGGTAGCAAAATGGTGTTATTAGAGATAGTTCAAGAAAATTATCCAGTAAATGAATGGGATTTAAAAGAAAAAAAAAATCACCTTAAGAGAGATTTCTAATTACATCGTTTAAAAAATTACCAGGGTTTCTATCCCAGCTACACCCAGCATTTGGTGAAAAAGCTTCAAATAGTAGCAGTTTCATGAACAACCTCGTCTTACCCAGTGAATAACCCTGTTATAATGTGTGGGATCACAGAAGCATTAAAAAAGCACTGGCTCTAGAGGTCAGCTGGTGATGTGGTGCTTAAGGTGGCTGGATCCAACATGGCCAACTGTGTGGTTGAGTCCTGAACCCAGTGGCTTGAAAAACATGACAGGCACAAGTGCATGCATGCCCAAAATCCTTAGAAGAGAATGGAAGAGAAAGGACTGCGGTGTGGCCATCTCCCCTGTGTGTGTGGTGGTGATTTCTCACTTTCCCTCTCCCTCTCTTTTTCTATCTCTCTCTGGTGAGTGCATGCACCCAATAGCATGCACATGTGCATGTGCATACACAGACACACACACACACACATACACACACACACAAGCACACAAAAACACTGGCTGGGGGACCATGGCCAAGTGCTCAGCCTCTCCAGGTTTCATCTCCTCATGTCCTGAATGTGTAACAGTACCTCATCTGAAGGGGTGTGATGAGGATTCAAGGGCATAATCCACGTAAAGTGTCTAACACACAGTGAGCAATGAAAAAATGGCAGCCATCTTCTTTTTTTTCTATGTGTAAAATGCTTGTCTTTCAGGTCAGCTGAAAAATGGCTAAGACTCACCATCTCTCCAACAGTGACTCACACTCCTGTCTTGTGTGCTTTGGGATAAATTTCATTTAATGTCACTAACTCTGGTTCTTCTTTCCGAACTTCTGCCAATAGCAAAATGTTGACCAATTCTGAATAAAAGTCTAGTAACATGAGATATATATTTCCACCCATATCTAAGTATACATCTCCATGCATGTGTGCATGTGTGTAAAAAGCATACCTATCCTCCTTGTCTCCTCTACAAGACTATGAGTTCCTAGAGAGTTGTGGGGTGGTGTGTGAAAAAAGCTAACATCTAATGAGTGCTTACCATGTGGCAGACTCTGTTTTAAGTGCTTTTGTGTATTAACTCATTTGATGCTTGCAAGAAGCCTATGAGGCAGTCAGCATATATTTTTATTCTCTACTCATTCAATGAATGAAGACTTGCGTGATGTTCGCTAATGTAGCAGCATAGTCTAGTGGTGAAGAGTGCTCCTGGCTCTTCTCCATATTAGCGGTATGGCCGTGAGCAATTTACTTAACCTTTCTGTACTCCAACTTCTCCATAGGCAAAATGGGAATAATAATAATAATAGCAATAATAATTATAGTATCATATGTAACTATTATAAAGATGAGCTGATACATGAAGGGGCTTGGAATAGCGTGAGGTACACAGTAAGCATTCGGTGAAATTCAGCAAACTTTATCATGGGTCCATTTAAAACAGGAAATAATATACTTTCCATGAAGTAAAATTCATCTTGTTGATTATAAATATAATAAATAAGATAAAACAAAGTTTATTTTCCTTTTCTTATAGGAGAATGAGAAAGGTCAAAGTTTGCATTGACAAAAGAATTACTCGTAGAGTATCTGAGGAAACAAGGGAATGGTCATTTAGTGTCCAGGATGAATTAGTCATCCTTAGCCTATGGTATCCAGGGGAACTGTCAATAATTTAGAATAAATCTGTGAATCATCTTATTTGGGTATAACTCTTCCATAGACACAATAAAGCTAGCCAATTTGATTTGAATGTTCACTGACTTAATTTACATTTGTTCATTCGACAAACACGTTGAGCATTACCATGTGACAGACATTGCTCTGGGCTCTGGAGACTCAGTCATGAACAAAACAAAGTCTCTGCTTTGGGAGCTGGTAATCTCTTTAGGTGAGGTAGGCAGCAAAAAAAGTAAAATACATAATATGTCAAGTAGTGATGATACCATATTTAATTAGTAAATTTCTACTTGTAAAATTACCTTCTCCTTAAAATACTGAAAGAGAGATAAAAAAAAAAAAAAAAAAAACTTAAAGATTAAATAGCTGCTGAAAGGCTGGCCCAGTTGCCTAGTGGTGGTGGTGGAGGAGGGTCGGGGTCCCATGTAGCCAACCACATGGTTTGAATCCTGGCCCTGGAAGCTTAAAAGCCACACTAGGCAGGTGTGCATGCATGCCCCAAATCCCTACGGGATGGAGAAATGAAGGAAAGATTGCAGCGTTACCCTTCCCAATTAAGGGGTACTTTCTCCCTCCTCTTTCTCTCTCTTTGGCAAGTGTGAGCACCCTATATTTTTTTTAAAAAGCTGCTGAATGATAATAATCTGTTAGGTTAGTTAACTTAGTCGGTAACCCAAGTCTCTACCAGATCTTCTGAAAGAAAGCAGAAGAAATGAAGAGAGGAGCCTGAGACAAAAGGGAAGAGGGTAGGCCAGGTTATTTTATTCCTTCCAGGGTCAAAGGCAGGCATAGGCCAAAGCACTCCAGAGAAAGGGCAGCACTTCAGAGACTGATCCAACACTAACTCTGGGTGCCAGCTTCTGCCTCTCTCCTGAGGCCTCAGTGATGCCACCTGACCCCCAGTTGTAGGTTTAGCCCAGCCAGGTTGTGGGGACCAGACCCACTGCTGGTGGGATTTCTGGAGCTGCGGCCTGGCATCCAGGTTAGTACCCAGATCCCCTCAACCATTCCTGAACTGTTCTCATGCTATGAAAAGTGGACTTCCTCATCAGACATAGGTCCCAATCAATGACTCATTTCTGGTGAAGAGTTTTTTTTTTTTTAATTTAAATTTATTTATTTACATTCATTCACTATATATCATTACAGCATACAAAATGAGATTTCCCATCCAGAATACACTGTATATTGGCTCAGTCAAGCACATCAACATACGTGTTATCAACAAATAATTTTCCATTTCTTATTTCCTGTATATTTTGCTTTTTTTTTTTTTTGCCATTCTTGTTTCCCTATCCCTCTCCCTCTTCTGAGTCCCTTCCTCCCCCCACACTGTCTCTGGTATCCATGGTTGCTTTCTATGCCTTTTCCCCCCATTTAATTGATTCACTAATGATAAAATTTGTTAGTTGACTAGAAACTGAGGGAAAGGGAGGAAATCAATGATATCTTCTCCTAAATCCTTGGCTTGAGCAATTTAGATGGTTGATGCCATTTAATCAGATGTCAAGATGAGAAAAGAACCAGTCTGGAGAGGACAATAATCAGGACTTCCATTTTGAGACATTTAACTTTGACCCGCCTGTCAAAGACTCATGTGGAGATGTCAATGGAGACATCAGAGATTACATGTCGGAACTGAGTTCCTCTAAACCACACGATGATGAGGATGATGGTCATGGCAGCTAGTGTTTACTAAGCACATATGTGTGCCAGGCATCAGCTAATGCTTTACGTAGGTTATCTCATTTAATCTCTGAGATTACACACCCCTGTAAATGAACAGATAAGAAACTGAAGCTGAAAGATGAAACTGAACCTCCATCTTTCACCATTAACAAAAATCAACTCAAAATGGATCAAAGATCTAAACCTAAGACCTCAAACTACAAAACTACTAGTGGAAAATACTGGGGGAACTCTGGGAGACACTGGAGTAGGCCAAAGACTTCTTAAATAAGATTTCCAAAGCACAGGCAATAATCCCTAAAATAGACAAGTGGGACTATATCAGACTAAGAAGTTTCTGCACAGCAAAGGACACAGTAGCAAGTGTGAACCGACAACCTTCAGAATGGGAAAATATTTTTGTAAAATATGCCTCAGACAAGGGACTGATAACCAGAATACACAGAGAACTTGAGCAGCTTAATCAAAAATAAATAAATAAGTAAATAAATAAATAAATAAATAAATAGATTAACCAATTAAAAGATGGGAAAATTACCTGAACAAAAATCTCTCTAAGGAAGACATATGAACAGCCAAAAGCATATGAGGAAATGCTCAACATCCCTCATCACAAGGGAGATGCAGATTAAAACCACAATGAGATACCACCTAACCTCTGTTGGAATGGCAAAGATTAAAAATATAAAAAGTAATAAGTGCTGGTGGGAATGTGGTGAAAGGGGAACTCTTCTACACTGTTGGTGGGAGTGTAAACTGGTTCAGCCATTGTGGAGAACATGGAGGTTCTTCAAAGATCTACACATAGAACTACCATTTGATCCAGCAATCTCACTTCTAGGTATCTGTCCAAAGGACAGGAGAATGCTCAGTCAGAAAAGCATTTGCACATCAATGTTTATTGTAGCATTTTTCACGATTGCTAAGACATGGAACCAACCCAAATGTCCACAAACAGATGAATGGATTGAAAAAGTGTGGCACAGGGACCAGCAGTTGGCAAAATGGCTGTGTCGCTGGACTCCCACGTAGTCGATGGCGGTTCGAGTCCCAGACCCGGTGGCTTAAACTCACGCTGGACGCGTGTGCATACATGCCCAGAATTCCGAGAGGAGAATGGAGGAGAAGGGATTGTGGCATGGCCATCCCCCCCGGGGGGTGATTTCTCGCTTTCTGTCTCTCTGTCTCTCTCTGTCTGTCTGGCGAGTGCACGCACCCTATAGCAAAAACCTCTCAAGAAAAAAAAGGAAAAAGAAAAAGAAAAAGTGTGGCACATATACTCTATGGAATACTACTCAGCCATAAAAAACAAGACCCCGGCATTTGATAGAAAGTGGTCAGATAGGGAGAATCTATTGCTAAGTGAAGCAAGCCAGCATATGAAAGAAAGATATTGTTTGTATCCACTTAATATAAACCGACTACCTGCACTCTATGGTAGAGATCAAAATATTGGAGGGCATAAAAGCAGTGAAAATAGTTAGGGATGCTGAAGACAGTGTGGAATGGAGGGGGAGAGGGGAAGAGCACAGAAAAGGATAGCAAGAGAATAGAGAAGCATGACATTAGTGGGACACAGAAATGACTTATTACCTGTGGTTGATAAGATGTATAGTATTCTCAACTGGACTGGTCTGAGAAGTATTTCATGTTGGGTAAATTCTTTTTATAAGCAAAATGATATCGTGATTGAATGTTTAAAAATAATGATAATAATAATAATCTGCAAAAAATGATGAAAAGCTATTTGATGATGATGATGTGGGTAGTAATGTCTGTCTTTGTCTTGAGTGATATGTAAGGTATTCCTTCGGAAAAACAAATGTAATGCTTGGGGGGCAGCACATCGTGGCAATCTGGAGCATGAAACAGAAATGAGGAGGCTGGGGGTCTCGGGCGCAGCTTTCATTTGGTATCTCATTTAGCCCATGGTTTTTCCCTGGGTCATTCAGAATACTGGTGCGGTCTTCAGTGCATTAAAGCTAAACTCATTCTGGGGCTCCCCCAAAATTTGGGTAGCTTCCAAAAGGGGCTAAAGTCATGAGCAGAAAGATCTGAGATCCTGACTGAACCAGATTTAAATCATTCAAACCGGAGCTGGCTTTTCTATTTCTCTCTAGTCAAATGTTTTAGATAAATCTTCCACTTGATGAAATAGAAAAATGATCACTCAAAATACACACTGCATCCTCCACCTGCAACTTTAAGAAAAATGAGATTAGTGGACTGGAGGAGCAAACCCTGCTGAATGTCACAAGGAAGTGGCTGTGGCAGAAGCATGGCCGTGAGGCTTATGCTGTGGGTCCTCTGGGCCGCCCTCTTCACCCCTTCCTCTGGACTCACCCTTCTGGTCCTCTAACCCTCAGTTCCAATGGCACCTCCTCTCCTCCAGCACTCTCAGGATGGCCCGAGTGTGCTTTCACTGTGTTTCTATACCCATGCTCACGCTTAATTTTTTTAAAAATGATGAGATGGGGCCAGCAAGTGGCATAGTAGTTAAGGTGTTAGAGTCCCGCATGGCCAACCACAGTTCAAGTCCTGGACCGGGAGACCTGAAACTCACACCACGCAAGTGTGCATGCATGCCCAAAATCCCAAGAGGAAAATGGAAGGAAATGGATTACAGTGTGGCCATCCTCCCTGACAGGGTGGTGATTTCTCGCTGTCTGGAAAGTGTTTGTGCCTGATGACAAAAATCTCTCTTAAAAAACTAAAAGACAAGATGTGCTATCAAAGTATTCCTCTCTCATTCTCCTGGACCTTCATCAAGGAGAGGAAGAATGTCTTACCCATCACAGAAACCCCAGGACTTAACCCAGTTCCTGGCAGATACAACAGCCATTGAATTGAACAGTAAGCAGAACGCATTGCTTTAGGAAGGGAAGATATATAGTATTCAGTGCACATGGGAGACCTTGGTTTCAGTCTTGGCTTTAGGCCAACTCCTCATGGGCTGCAGAGAAAGCCCTGTGCCCTCTCTGAATCTGTTTTTACATCAGCCACAATAGGGGGGCTGGACCAGCTCAGCTCTGAACCTCGCTGCCCTGGCACCCAGTGCTCTGTGCATGCAGATGGGAAAGCAACCGAGGACAATGCATTCATGCAGGCCGACTGACAAGGCCTTCACCATTCATCACAATTCTCCGATCTGACAAAATCTCTCCCTAAACAATTTCAAAAGGATGCTGCACACAATGAAGCAATCACCCTTGAGTTCCAGATAGAGAACCGAATCCTAACATCTACTAACTGTGTCAGGTTTTGTTGGCTGAGTGTATACACTGAGTTTCCTCTGGCTTCCGTCTCCTGGCTTCTACAGGGCGGGGGTGGGAAAGAAGCTCAGTAACAGTAGATTTCTGCTCCCTGGCTGGCACTGCAGACAGTTAAAAGGCACAGAGAATATTCTGCATGTTTTAATCTCCAGATCTGGTTCCAAACTCAACATTAAGACCAAAGTTGTAAGAGAAAGCGGGTGGCTTTCAGTGGAGAGTGCTGTGCCAAGTGCAGATCTGAAGAGACTCATGAAGAAAATCTTTTCCTGTCATTGCCATGACTCTGGGAAGGTCCCTGTACTCCGTCCCAAGCTGTGAGAGGAGGTGAGAAATTGCACAGGCTGCTTCCCTCCTGCGGCTGAGGCAGGGAGGAAAAGGGAAAATGATGCAATGCCCATTGGCTCCATTTTTCTAAATGCTTTCAAAGTAGAGCTTCCAATGTGAAGTCCTGAGGTTCTCCAGTTCTCTGCATTTCCCTCTGCCTCCATGTGTCTTTTTTTCCCTCTTCTGTTTTTTGTCTCTTCCATATTTAGCCTTCTCCCATGGATTCTTGAATCCACAAAGAGCGCAAAGCTTTTCTAGTGGAATGACATCGTATACTACCAGATGCAGGTGGTTACAAATATTCTTAAATGTCTTAATGTAGAAGATGTCCAGTCTCTTCAATGGATTATGGCCCTGAAAGCCAAGGACCACAGTGGCCTCTTCTTCTGAACTCCCAACATCCAAGCCACTGTCAAGACACACTTAACATCAACAAACCAGGTCCTCGGTGCATGCTGACATTTCCTAACTGACATTGATGGGACAGGTGTGCTGTTTTGTTTTGTCTTACAAAAGCCCATCCATCTATCTCTTCAATCACCCCAAAAGGGTCCCCATGTCATGACCCACTCCCAGCCTCAGCTAGCAGAAATCACAGGCATATATGCATGCATGCTTGGTGTACAGAGGGAGGCCCTGCATGTGACCACAGGGACCTCCCATGTGGGTCCCGCTGCATCACCACTGTACCACCATCTGGCCTCAGGATGGCTCTTTTAATAGCAATCACCTCCCAGCCAGGAGCCAGCAGGTGGTGGAGCAGTTCAGGCATTGGACTCACATATGGTCAACTCTGGTTTGAGTCCTGGACCTGGAGGCTTGAAATTCACACCTGGTATGTGAGTATGTGTGCCCAAAATCCAGAGAGAAGAATGGAGAAGGGATTCCAGCATGTCCATCCTCCCTGGGGCATGACTTTCACTTTCAGTCTCTGTCTCTCCAGTAAGCACACACTCCCTATAGTAAAAATCTCTGTAATATGTGTATATATATATATATATATATATATACACACACACACACACACACACACACATATATTTATATATACGTATTTATATATTTATATATATATATATACAAATACGTATATATATGTGTGTGTGTGTGTATACTGACATCTATTTTGCAGAATGTATTCTGATTGGGTTACATTTTCTTGCTTGTAACTGTGATTTCTTTTGTAGATACATTCATCATTTTTGATCATTAGAAAGCCATTTATCTAAATTACCCTAATTAGAATGCTGAACAGGAAACTGAAGTCCTTCCACATCTTATAGTTAAAATATTTTATGATGTCTTCATTTTTATGGATTATAAATCTCACTGTTTCCATGCCAAAGACAGTGGTTTCTCAAACTTTTCTTCACATTGTTATGAATAAAACTGTCCTGAATCTAGAAACGGAACTGTAGGGACCAGCAGATTGCGTGATGGTTTCATAGCTGGACTCTCACATAGTAGACCACGGTTTAAGCCCTGGACCTGGTGATGTAAAAATCATGCCGGGCGCGTGTGCGTGCGTGCCCAAGATCCCAAGAAGAGAATGAGGAAGAAGGGATTTGGCATGGCCATCCCCCCTGGGGGGTGATTTCTTGCTTTCTGTCTCTCTGTCTCTCAGGCAAGTGCATGTGCCCTACAGCAAAAATCTCTCTTTAAAAAAAAAAGAATGACAAAAACTGAACTGTAATTATGACTATCCTCCACTAATAGGAACTGAGGTTTTCTATATTCACAGGAATGTTTTATCATTTTATTGGAGTAAAATGATAAAGGATTCTACAACCAAAATCTTCATAAATGTCATGTAAGAAATCTACCAGTCATTCAAATACTGCAGAGTAATTATCACTGTTAAAATGCCCTGTTAAAATGTACTAACATTACATCATAATGTTTTTCAAAGATAAAGCATTTAAAACGCAAAGCCAGGGGCCAGTGGGTGGTGTGGAAGTGGAGGCACTGGGTCCTCCTACATGCCTAGCTGTATAGTTTGAGCCCTGGACCTGGCAGCTTGAAAATCACACAGGGCATGTGCGCATGTGTGCCCAGAATCCTGAGAGGAAAAGGGATTGTGGATGGCCATCCTCCCTAGGGAGTGATTTCTCGCCTCCCCTCTCTTTCTGTCTCTCTGGTGAGCACATGCACTCCATAGCAAAAACAAACAAACAAACCAAATCGAGGCCAATGTCTGCATTTTTCTTATGCTTAAAGAATTTATCTTTTGAAAGTCAAACTACAAACTGTATTTCTTTCTTATCAAAACATTTGGAGGCTGATATAAATACCTGTGCTTATCTACGCCTCGTTCTTTATAATCTCCAGGAAACATGACATTTTCCGTCGGCAACCACACTGTCATGTGTATGGGGTATGGAACTGCTTTGATAGGAAAATGCAGCCTGTGATACCTCCCTTGCTTAGAGCTCACCCAATCATAAATGAAAAAAAATCAAAGAATTAGAACTTAAGAATTATTCAACAACCATCAGCAAGGGGGTCAAAAGAACACCAAGGAGAGTGAGAGCTGAGGTTCGTGTGTAAGCAGAAAACCGATGTACTGCGTGGATCAGGAAATCACAGGAGGTTAAAGTTCCAGCACGTGCCTGAAGCACAAGCATTATTTTTATGCATCGCTTTAGAAAACAATGGAGCAGAAAACAAAGGTTTGACCATTTGCTGAGAGGAAATTTCAAACTAGGTCAATTCTTTCACACTCATAATGACTCCAGTGAAAGTCAAAGTGCATAAGAGGGTTCGGAATCAAACCTTGAAAAAATTAAGCAAATAAACATTTTTTTGTTTATTTTATCAGCTTCTTTCATCCCTGAAGGGACTCATTACTTAGGAAATCTATCCAGTAAGCTCTTAAATGACTTCTGTGACCTTGATCAGCCAACTCTTACTTAACTTTCTAGAGTTTCCAGGTTAGAAGGAATCTTTTTACTGTATTCATGCAACAATGGAGGTGATGTTTTGTGTGTGTGTTAGATTTTATTTATGTTGAACAAAAGTCTTGGCTCCACACCTCTGAGCTGGGTCACAGAGGCTGCGTTTTCTTCCTGTTCTTCTGACCACCCTTCTCCCTTGTAAGCAGCCTCTGGGGCTCTCTACTCCAACCATGGCTGCAGACAGAGGCGGGGTCATGCTGCTCAGACTTCATCAGTCACCAAGGGTGTGTACACTTGCAAGAGAGAGAGACAGACAGAAACTTCCCCCACACTCCCCATGGGACATGGTCATGCTATAATTTTTCCTCCATTTCTCCGTCCCATCAGGATTTTAGACACACACAGGTATGTGCCTGGCATGCTTTTCAAAACTCTGGAGCTGAGATTTGAATGGTAGTTTTTCACAGGGCTTACAGCTGTGCTATAGGAGTAGCCCTGTTCAAACTTGAATATGCCTAAAATCACCTTTAAAATGTCTTGAAAATGTCAATTCTAACCCAGTATGTTTGGTCGAGGCTCAAGAGCCTGAATTTCTATCATGCTCTGGTGATGCCAGTGCTGCCAGCTGGCGCACCCCGCTCTGAGTCACAGCACTCAGCATGCACAGTCACGCCCGTGGACCCCATCTCCCGTGGTGAGTGGATGTGTCACACCAGTCCTGGATGACGGCCCTTCTTATCTATCCAGGTCACTATCTCTCAAGAAAGAAGAAAAGTTAACTAAGGAATGTGAGGAGAAGCAAGGAGTAGGTGAAGAAAAGAATGACCTAGAATCACTTGCATGACATTATACTTAAGCTTGATTATACTTGGTATTGCATATTTTCACTCTTTTATTTCTCTTCTAGTTTAGTTTCCATGGAAGCCGTGGTAGATATTACATGATTGGGCATGCAATGATAATATTACACGATTATAATATGTTGGGGTTATAATGATATATATATATAGTATGACTGAAGGTTCCTGGTGACAATATGGTTGGAGATTCCTGGTGAACAAAACGCTAATAAGAAAGACTCAGCCAATGGCAGAGCAGAGCGTTTGAAATACTTTCCACCCCTTATTCTCAGCTCTTTTCTGATAGGCAGCCGTTCATTTCCCAAATGAATGAGACCGTACTTCCTGGAGAGGAAGCACTGGTTACGAACACCACTTTGGAGACCAGCAGGTGGCATGGTGGTTAAGTGGTTGAATCTCACATAGCTGACACCATGGTTTGAGTCCCAGACCCAGTTGCTTGTGAAACAAGCTTGGTACACGTGCGTGTGTGCTCAAAATCCTAAGAGGAAAGTGGAGGGAAGGGACTGCAGGTGGCCATCCCCTCTGGGAGTGATTTCTCACTTTCCCTCTCTGTCTCTTCATGAGGACACTCACCCGCTCATCTGAGAAAAAACAAAAAAAAAAAAAGAAGAACACTGCTTTGGAGTCTGACAAGAAGCCAGAATATTAATAACTACAATCTAATTGTATGAATTAAATGAGAAATGTGGTAGGAAGTACTTAACACGAAGTCTGGCATGGAGTAAACACTCATAGCAGCTATTATACACATTTTTTTTAAAAAAGCATAGGTTACAATACACATATTATTACAGCTTACTCTTCAGGTGATAATTCTGGCAATGAGATGAAAACCCAGGGCTCAAAAACACTTGATACAAAACTGCCACTTAGTGCCCTGGTAAAGTCTGTAACATTACCCTTTGGTCTGAGGTCTAACACTGAACACCAAGCCGGCAGTAAGTTAAAGAAATACTTGGTATTTAATATTTTCACTCTCTCCATTTCTCTTCTAGCTGAGTTTCCATGGGAATCTGTGCTTATGGGAAACTTCAAAGCATACCAGAGAAAATCTGCCTAGTGCACAACTTTTATTGCCCTGTTTATTAATAGAATCATAGTATGTGCGATGGCAACGAGCTCTAGGTTGTCTACTGTCACCTGCTCTGCAGTACTTGGGACTATGGCAGTCACTCCAGAAATAAGTGAGCAGCTCTCTAATCTGCACACCATGTTATAGCCTCTGGCAGCAACGTGCAGGCTCCCATGCGATAGAGGGGATGGGCTTGGTGATAATTGTTTCCCTTTGTATTCAGGGTATTTTTAATTTATCGATCATACAGAGATTGTTTCCAGATGTCAGAAATTGCTAAAAGTTCACCAGCCTATGGATAACCCTAGCGGTCTCCACACTGAGGTTGGACGTCCTGGATCCACCGGGCTGGTGGTGAAAGCTAACAGTGGGTGCCTAAGACACTGAAAGGGAGCTCTAGATCACAGCAGTCTGAGGACGGCTGCATTTACCTCCCAGGATCCAGGCTTAGGAAAGGACTTCGGGTCATGCACGCCAGATTTCACACTGTGCTCTACAGCATTTCATGATCAGAGATGCCTCAGAGCCCTGGTGTGGGGGGTGAGGCAGAAAAGGATGGTAACTTTTTTAAACCATAGATGTGCAATTTTAAAAATTTTGAGGCACCTAAATCCCTTCATCATGTTTATCTGTGTATTCATTATGATGAGATTTAGCTACGAGTAACGAAGACACAAACACAGTGAACAAGAAGTGCATTTCTTTCTCTTTCATATCAAAACACTGTGGCTGGTGTGACAGCACCTGTTGACAGAGACCAAAGAGCTTCAAGCTTTCTGCTCCATCTTTCCCAAATGCATCTCTTTAATCTTCGTGTTCCAGGCTGGGACTCCAGTCATCACATCCATGTTCCAAGAATGTTAGAAAGAGGGGTACACACCATCCTCTAAGCAACTCCATCCTGTTTCCATCGAATTGGCTGGCACTGAGTGATAATGGCTGCACACAGCTGCAAGGGAGCTGGGACATGCAGGTTTCCTTATTGTGGAACTGCGTGCCCAGAGAAATACTAGGAATTCCATATGTCTGGAAGTACAAAACAGATACTAAAGGACACAATCTGTCTCCTGCACAATTTGTCTTCAACCCACTCAACTGGTTCAATGCTTGAAGTATCTGGTTTTCCCCACAGATCTTCTTAGAACTAGCAGATGAGAGGTGGATGTGCAGGCACCTTGAAGGGTGGCAGCTGAAACAGCAGTGGCTGTTGAATTACATGCAGCAGCTCCAAGCCATTTAGTCAGGGAACAAATCAACATTTACAGTCCAACACACAGCCCGGTTATGGAGGAAAGGTTAAATCGTGTTTGGTAAAGGCCAGCCCTGAAGCCTAGAGGTTAAAGGAGCAGGAAACCACATGGCCGACTGTGGTTCACATCTTGGCCCCAGCAGCATGAAAAATATGCCAGGTACATGTGTGTGTGTGTGTGCCTCAAATTCCAACAGGATGGAGAAATGAAGGAGTAGGGATTGTGATGTTACCACGCCCTACAGAGAGAGGTGCTTTCTCCCCCTCCCCTGCCTTCTCTTTCAGTCTCTCTGTCTCTCTCTGGTGAGCATAGGCACCCTATAGCAATGAAAAAATCAATATATTTGGTACATTCTGCGTAAGGTGAAGAAGGACTTACACATCATAGAGGGTCCTGTATACTCAGTTAAGTGTTGAAATCATTTAATGTCATAAACTTCATCATCTTGGAAGTCTACTTGACCCAGCACATCTCTGAGTGTACAGGCAAATGAGGGCTGTGGCTTTTGCTCAGGTTCTTCTGGACCCCACTAGAAATTTTAGAGTAAGTGACATTTAGAGAAACGGGGAACCTGACTCCCCTCCAGGTCCCTGCACCTTGACCAGGACCTGGCACCTAGTATGTGCTGAGTAAATACCTGTGGAATGAATGAACACATAGATGAGGCCAGGAACCCGATATCCAGTTCTATCTGAGGGCCTTCAAGAAAACAGCATTTGTGTAAGAACTGGGAGCAAGATTCACCTGTGAGAAGGGGGAGAAGAGTCCAGGTATCCCAAGCAACCTGGGGAAAATGAGTATCAAGTTGTAGTGGACAACAAGGGGAGGCTCTCTAAAGCCCAAAGGTCAAGCTTTCTAACTTGATTTTTTTTTTCAAGCTCTATTTTAGTTTATAGTCTATTCATTGTTAGGGTTATTATTGCTAAATTTATAACTGCTTCAAAGTCTCTTTAATAATCTAAACCAGCCACAAAAGGACACACATTGTACAATACCACTTATATGAGGTACCTAGAGTAGTAATCAAACTCAGAAGTAGAAAGTAGATCCAGTGGAGAAAAGAAAACCTCTTTAGCAAATGGTGCTGGAAAAATTGGGTATCTACCTGCAAAAAGATGATTCTGGGCCCCTGTTTTTGACCATTAACAAAAATCAACTCAAAATGGATCAAAGATCTAAACCTATTACCTCAAGCTATAAAACTACTGGTGGAAAACACTGAGGAAACTCTGGGAGACATTGGAGTAGGCCAAAGACTTCTTAAGTAAGACCCCCCAAAGCACAGAAAATAATCCTCAAAATAGACAAGTGGGATTACATCAGATTAAGAAGTTTCTGCACAGTAAAAGATAGAGCAACTATGTGAATCGACAACCCTCAGAATGGGAAAAATTTTTGTAAGCTATGCCTCAGATAAGGGGCTGGTAACCAGACTATGCAGGGAACTCAAGTGGATTACCCACCCCCCTCAAAAAAAAAAAAGATTAACCCAATTAAAGGATAGGAAAATGAGCTGAACAAAAAACTCTAAAGAAATATGGACAGCCAAAAAACATATGAAAAAATTATCAACATACCTCATCATAAGAGAGATGCAAATCAAAACCACAATGATATACCACCTAACACTAGTTGGAATGGCTAAGATTAAAAAAGCAAAAATGATAAGTGCTGGCGAGCCTGTGGTAAAAAGGGAACTCTCCTACACTGTTGGTGGGAATGTAATTCAGTACAGTCACTGTGGAGAACAAAATGGAGGTTCCTCAAAGATCTACAAATAGAACTACCATATGATCCAGCAATTCCACTCCTGGATATCTACCCAAAGGATAAGAGAATGCTCAATTGGAAGAGGGCTTGCATATCTATGTTTATTGTGGCATTATTCACAATCGCTAAGACATGGAATCAACCCAAATGTCCACTAACAGATAAATGGATTGGAAAAGTACGGCATATATACTCTAAGGAATACTACTCAGCCATTAAAAAACAAACAAACAAAAAACAAAACAAAACAAAACAAAAGACCCTAGCATTTGATAGAAAGTGGATGAATATGGGGGTATACTGTTGGGTGAAGCAAGCCAGGTTATGAAAGAGAGACATGACATGTCTCCACTTATAGATACCAACTGTCTGCACTCTATAGCAAAAGCTGAAATATTAAAGGATATAGAAGCATGGAGAATGGTTATGAATTCTAGAGACAGTGTGGGAAGAGGGTGGGAGAAGGGGGAGATGATGAAGAAAGGAATCAAGGAAAAAAACCAGAGAGGCAAGACATTTATGGGACACAGAAACGGATGATTATCTGTTGATGATAATGTATATGGTATCTTCAACTGAACTGTTGTGAAGTGTACTCATGCTGGGTAAATTCACTTTACAAGTTATAGTGATGTGCAGCAATTGAATATATAAAAGAAATAAAAATAAAATATAATAAAAAAATCACCCTTGGCACATGTGTTGGTGTGTCCAAAATCCCAAGAGGAAAATGGAGAAGAGAAGGAATTGGGTACCTAGGGGTTACACAACCCCTAATGGGTAAATCCATTCATGCCTCACTTCCAACTTATCTAAAAGCTTTGGCTCTTTCTTAACAAACTTAGCTTATTATCCTCAGTCAATCAAATCAATCAATCAATCAAATAGAATAGTGTTTTTCAGGGGCTGGGGGGAGAAGAGGAGAAATTGCTTAATGGATTGGGGGTGTCAGTCCTACAAGATGAAAAAGTTCTGGAGCTGCACAGTGCTGATGGCTGCACGACAGTGTGAATGAGTTTAATGCCACTGAGCGACACACTTAAAAATGGTTAAAATGCAGGGCCAACATATGGCATGGTGGAAAAAGCACTGGATTCCCACATGGCCAACCATGGTTTGAGTCCTGAACCCAGAGACTTGAAACTCTTGCCAGGTGCATGTGTGTGCGTGCCCAAAATCCTGGGAGGAGAATGGAGGAGAAGGGATTGTGGCATGACCATTCCCCTTGGGGGGTGATTTCTCACTTTCTCTCTCTGTTTCTCCAGCAAGCACATGTACCACCTAGCAAAAAAACTCTCCAGAAAAAAATGGTTAAAATGTAAATTTCATGTGATCCATATTTTACCACTGTTTTAAAAACTAGTCTAAATATTAATTGTATATATTAGAGAACTGCATTTCACTCCAACTGTTAATATTTTTAAAAGTATCTTAGTCATAAACCATACAACTTTGCAAATACGAGAAGTCGTGTTTATGTGTTTCTCACCTCTCACCCACCCATCTGGGTCACAGAGGAGCTCCTCCCACAGTGTCCTGGATACAGTTCCTGACTTACCAAACCACCTTCAAATCATTCAGTAACTGACACCCTCACCTATTCCCTCCAGTGCCAGACCACTCAGCAGAGCTCTTAATTCAGCTTGCCAGAGTCAGGCAATTCATAAACTGAGAATTCATCAACCTAGCATCTAGCTAAAGACAGGACATAGTGCTTTCGTAGAGACCAAAGCTCTCTAAAACAAAGAGCCAGCAGGTGACATGGTAGTTAAGGTGCTGGACTCCCACGTGGCCAACTGCAGTTCAAGTCTTGGACCTGGCAGCTTGCGTTTTTACTTTCTTGCTCTCTCTCTGGTCAAATTAAAAATAATAATCACAATAATAAATAAAATTAATAATTCTAAACAGAAAATCTTTCTCTTTTTTTGGAGAGTTTTTTCTATAGGGTGTGTGTGCTTGCCAGAAAGACAGAGAGAGACAGAGAAATCACCTCCAGGGAAGATGGCCACACCACAATTCCTTCTCCTTCATTCTCCTCTCAGGATCTTGGGCACACACGCACACGCATCCGGTGTGAGTTTAAGCCACCGGGTCCAGGACTTGAACCGCAGTCGACTATGTGGGAGTTTAGCAACATAGCCATTATGCTAACTGCTGGTCCCAACAAAAAACCTTTCTAAAACAGTGGTTCTCAATGGGTGGCTCCTGGAGCAGCTACACCAGCAATGCAGGAAGGTGTGAAAAATGGAGGTTCTCAGGCACTGTGAGGACCTCCAGATCAGAGCCTCTGGGGTGGTGCCCAGCAGAGCTTTCCCAGGTCCTTGAGGTGATCCTAAGGCACACCACAGCATGGAAACCACCACTCTAAGGGGTCTCTATGATCTCCAGGATGTTAAGAATCAGCACATTCACCAGAAGGGAGAGGACAGCCAGAAGGCCAACATGAGTTTCTTTTTCTGGGCCTACTCGAGTTTTTGGTAAGGCTGATCCAAGACAGGTCAAAGGCTCGCTCTGCCTAGGGACATTTCTGCCAACGTCTAATCTAAATATGGCCTTCATCTCACCAGAGGAGACAAGACCAACGCTCCCCCTAACTGACCCACTGGTTCATCTCAGGGGAGCAGCTGCCTCGCTCCCCATTCTTGTCCAGTCTGTTGACTCCCTGGTAATGAGCAGGAAAGGGCATATGCACAGCTGTGGTCATCATGAAAATCAGGATTCCTGACAGCTCTCCTCTCCGCCTTCATGGAAGTACAAAACCGGGCAGGAAGAACACAGGCTGTTGCCACCAGCAATTTCTGCTGAGTATGGTTGGGTCAGCTGATTCTGTGAAAAGAGCACCAGGTGTGAGGGTCAGAAGACCTGTGTTCAAGCCCAGCTCCTATCTCATACTCACCGCGTGACCCCAAGCCTTTCTCCTCAACTGTAAAATGGCGGTGGCAGCATCCTTGTGAGAATCTGAGACAACGTAAGTCAAAGCCCTTGGTGGAAAAGCAGCCCAACAGTCATGGTCTGAATCCCGATCTACCACTTACCAGCTCTCTGCCACTTTAAGCCAGTTTCCTCATCTTTAAAAACAGAGATATGAACCCATCTTCCAACTTGGAGGACTGTGGTGAGGATTAAATGAGATAATATACACTAAGGGCACAGCACACACCCTAACACATGGTAATAATAAAATCGTAACTGTTGAGATCCCAAACAGTAGCAGTGAAGTTTACAGCTTTATAAATTCAGTTATAACTTTTGAGTTTAAAAAAAAAAGAAAAAAGAAACATTAATAGTACAATAGAACTACTGGTGAGAACGAGGCAGAATATTCATCTTTCAGAAAAAGTTTCAAACACAAGAAGCTAATGTAGTCCAAAACGCAAAGGATCTTAAACTCCTGTTTTGATCAAGAGGTCAATTTCCTATTTGTCCTAACGCAGCTCTTCAGAGACAATAATGATGGTACTACTTAATATTCACTAACGGGGCCAGCAGGTGGCGAGGTAGTTACGGTACTGGACTCCCACATGGGTGACCACAGTTTGAGACCCAGACCTGGTGACTTGCTTTCTCACTTCCCCCCACCTTTCTTCCTGTCTCTCCCTGGTGAGTGCACATGCCAAATAAAAAATAATAATACTGATAATTATAAATAAAATTAAATAAATCTTTAAACAAAAGAGTAAATGCTTGTTTCAAACTACTTTCATATCTTTTACCTGACAGAAAAGACAATACAATAGAAGCACCTGAAATACAGGAACGTATTTTTAGGATTATACACGACTTTGTGCTAAAGCAATATAAAACCGTGCCCACCTCCATAACTTGTGTTTGCTGACTTGAATGACTATATGAACCACCTGTTGGCAACTACTAAGAGGCTAAATTACATGAATTCTGATAAATCCCTCCAGATTAGCTGTCACAGTACAGCTAACTGTTCCGGGTGATGGCATTAATCTGCTTTGACAGATTTTACTCTCTGAAGAGAAAGAGATTCATAGGGACTTTGAACTGATTTAACAAGAGCACAGAATAAAAGTGTAGAAAAGATAAACTGAGACTACTTCTGACAGAGGTCTCTCCTCCATTATTAAAATACATATATAT
>NW_006159849.1:7702803-7763838 GCF_000334495.1 Tupaia belangeri chinensis
GATATATATATATATATATATATATACACACACACATATATTCAAAAAGCCTCACTGTGCAGTCTTCTTTGGTAGTGGAAGAATCAAACAATCTCAATAGACAGGTCATTACTCTTACCTTTGACTCACAAGCAAAACTACTTCCCCAGAGAGAAGCTACTACATTTCCAAAGTGTGTTGCAACTCTCTCTAATCCAAAAGACTCAGACTCCACAGAAGCTTCCAACTTCCTAAACACAAACATTTGTAACTAAATAATTACCAAGCCGTACAACTAGTGATGCACACATCATACTTTTTTTTTTGGAGAGGTTTTCGTTATAGGGCGCGTGTACTCGCCAGACAGAGAGAGACATAGAGACAGAAAGCGAGAAATCCCCCCCAGGGGGGATGGTCATGCCGCAATCCCTTCTCCTCCATTCTCCTCTCAGGATCTTGGGCACGCATGCACACGCACCCGGCGTGAGTTTTAAGCCACCGGGTCCGAGACGTGAACCGCAGTCGACTACATGAGAGTCCAGCAACATAGCCATTACGCTAACTGCTGGTTCCCAACACACCATACTTTGAGAGAAACACATAATTAGACTAGAAAAACAATCATTCATTATTTGAAAGATATATTTACTAAACACCTATAGAAAAAAATCACACGGGAACCAGTAGTTAGCATAATGGCTATGTCGCTGGACTCCCACGTGGTCGACCGTGGTTCGCATCCTGGACCCGGTGGCTTAAAACTCACGCTGGGCGCGTGTGCGTGCGTGCCCAAGATCCCGAGAGGAGAATGGAGGAGAAGGGATTGCAGCGTGACCATCCTCCCTGGGGGGGACTTTCTCGCTTTCTGTCTCTCTGTCTCTCTCTGTCTGTCTGGCGAGTGCACACGCCCTATAGCTAAAACCTCTCCAAAAAAAGAAAAAAAAGAAAAAAGAATTCATCATTCAAAAGATAAATTTACTCAGCACCAACAATAATAACATGTAACACATATAATTTATTCACTCATTCTTTCATTGTGTCTAAAAAGTACATAATTAACATTCCATAACGGTAATCCGTTTTAAAACATACAATTCCATGATTTTTAAGACGTTCATGAGTTGTGTAAGTATCGCTGTCGTCTCATTCCGGCGCATTTTCACCACTCTGAAAAGAAATCACGTACCCATCAACGTTCACACTCATTCTTCCCCTCCCCCACTTCAGGCAAAAACGATTCTCCTTTGTCTCTACAGCATTCATCCATTCTTATTATTTCTGAGCACCTGCGTGGCACCAGGTGTTGTTTTAGGCACTAGGGAACAGACTGGCAGAAAATACAGGCTACGAGTCTCCCCTAATGGAGTTTTTATTCTAGTGACTGCACACACTTCACAAAATGAAGACCATTATGCATTCAGTGATGTGGAAATGCATACTGGAAAATAGAATATGCTTAGTCTGGCACACAAAAGAGATACACACATGCAAGGTACCATGAAAATATGCAGATCGTTATATATAAACATGTCTCAATCACGTAAATTCAAACACAGGTCCAGGTAAGAGTAAGTGAAGAAAGAGAACTAGCGATTAAAGTGAGTCTATGAAGGAGCCCCTGTTTAGATCTAGTTGGGCCAGAAAGACTAGAGTTATATGCAGCTAGAGTGACCTCGTACTTCATCTGAACAAGAGAATCCTGAGAATGCAAGTGGTGACCACTGCACAGCTGTGTGGACATCCTATGAATGGGCACCCTGCTGGGTCCCGACAGCACCATCTCCTTGGCCAGCCCCAAAGCCTAGACTCTAGAAAGAGAAAATCCTGCTATATTACATAGTAGGAAATGCTAATTATTATAAAGAGATCATTTCCTATGATCGTTCTTTAATACTCCCAGAATAGGCTCGAATTATCCTGAGTACTAAAAGCCTTTTAGAAACAACCCTGTACAAAACAAGGTATAGGGAGGACAGATCCACAGTAAATAAGTAGTGAGTGTAAGTTAGTCAGCAGAGCTCACGGGGTGACATGTGTGCACACGCACATGTGCACACATGCAGGTAAGTGGAGAGGCACAGCCAAAAAGGAAGTTGCTGCACTTTCTTTTTTTGGGGAGAGATTTTTTTGCTACAGGGCACGTGTGCTTGCCAGAGAGACAGAGAAACATAAAATGAGAAATCGCCCCTCAGGGCGATTTCCATTCTCCTCTCTGGATCTTGGGCACACACGCACATGTGCCTGGTGTGAGTTTAAGCCACCGGGTCTGAGACTTGAACCGCAGTTGACTATATGGGAGTCCAGTGATATAACCATTATGCTAACTGCTGGTCCCATACTTTCTTTCTTTAAAAAAAATGAATGAGGGATGAGCTGGCCCTGTAGCTTTGTGGTTATGGGAGCAGGATCCCACATGGCCAACTGTGGTCTGAATTTCAGACCCAGTGGCTTGAGAAACATGCTGGGCACACGTGCATGCATGCCCCAAATGACCACACTCCATTGAGGGGTTCTCTCTCTCTCTCCCTATCTCTCTCTCCCTCTGGCAAGTGTATGCATCCTCTGGGCATTAAAAAAGAATTAATGAACAAGACTTAAACACATCAAAATTCAGTCATGACTAAGATAA
The DNA here is from genome assembly GCF_000334495.1 of Tupaia belangeri chinensis. Lineage (NCBI taxonomy): Eukaryota > Metazoa > Chordata > Mammalia > Scandentia > Tupaiidae > Tupaia > Tupaia belangeri. Next base: position 7,705,412 of record NW_006159849.1, read on the forward strand.
AAACAAAAGCTCACAACTGCAGAATGTAAAACAGAATGATTTAGGGACAACAAAAATAGCTACAACCTTTCCTCACTCTCCTTTTCTGATAAATCAAGGATATTACTAGGTTTTGCTAAATCCATTCATGTTTACCAAAATAATTATCTGTAGAGAAACCTTCCCTGGAATAAGTTTTCAGCACTTTAATAATGCTATTGACCTTCTTTACAATAAAAAAAAAGAATTACCTCAGACTTCCCTTGGGCTAACTAAAAAAAAAAATTATTCTGAAGCCATAAATACCTTACGTTTCAAGCTATAAAATCACTACAAATTTATAACTGATAATACAAATAAAGTCACAAAGCCAATAAAATGCAAATGAATCACATTAATTAGTTTAATATGTAATACATTGTCGGCATTAAATTTCCACACGGTGGCCTGATTATTTCAGGTTTGGCCTCCCTCTTCTAGTTTATGTCGGGTGATGACTCAACTCTCCAACCACTGCATCCTAGTCAGACTCTACATGCAGCTTTCACTGTCACCAACGCTGCCCTGCATTGTCATTTGGCTCGGTTTGGCTGGAAGGCATCATTTATAATTACATTCACCTCTGTCCGCCGAGCCACTGGCTCTTAAAGAAAAACTCTCTGATGCCAGAACATTAATAGCTACACATGTCACGGTGGCACTAAAACCTCACAGCAGCATGTAGTTTCAAGGTGCTCACCCAGAGAGTCCAAAACATGCTAACATTGTATGTGTTTTAAAATCATCACAACTGAATTTCACCAGAACCATAAGTTCCATAAGTTCTGGTTGTGAGTCTGTTTTGTTGACTGTGATTCCCCAGCACTTAACAGGCTACCACTTGGGCTGGATTCTCAGGCTTGTCTCTCGGCTGTTTGACCTTGCATGAGTTTCTAGAATTGGTTAAGTCTAGTTTCCTTGGCTGTAAAGTGGAGGCATTTCCAGTAATTCTCAGAGGGTTTTTGTGAAGTCACGCAAAGCCCTTAGCTTGGTGCCTATCATAGAAGAGCTAAATAAATGTTAGTTATTATTATTATTAAATTATGCCTTGAAAATATTAAAACTAGCAAGGTGACAAAGGTTGCAAATAGGCCATATTTACTATGTTTAGATTACTCTGGGGACCAGCAGTTGGAGTAATGTCTATGTCACAGAACTCCCTTGTAGTCGACCGCAGTTCGAGTCCCGGACCTGGTGGCTTAAACTCATGGCTGAGCACATGTGCGTGCGTGCCCAAGATCCCAAGGGGAGACTGGAGGAGAAGGGATTGCAATAAGTTAATAATTCAATGAATAAATGGAAAACTTTCAAAGAGAATTCATGTAACCATAAGAACTATATCCATGGTCCCCAGTGCCCTGGAATCAGAAGGAAGAATATAGGCAAAGTTCTGCCAACAGGCTAATAAAATGAGTACACTCATATTCACTAGTTTTTATATCCAAATCTCTCAGGAAAAAAAAAAAGCATTGATATGAAAGAAAATGCACTCTTCCTCAAGGATTCACTGCAGCCAAAGAGGGCTCCTTGCCCTCTGTCCACTCGAAAGAATTGCTTTTGATTAGCAAAACCCAGCACCAGCAAGTGGAGGTGCAGTGGAGTAGGAGAGAAGCAGGGGAAGGAGGGACTACAGTGCATTACGTCAGCATCTCTTGCTGCAGCCAGCAGTCCCTGGGCTAGAACTTACTACTGTGGCTTCGTTTAACCGTCACAAGAACTCTAGGAGGCAGACTTTACCATATGACTTACTTTTTCACAGAAAAAGAAACTGGTGCTCAGAGAAGTTAAACAAAGTTGACACACTAAGTGAATGGGGAAGTTGGATTTTGAACCTAGATCTGTTCAAAGCCCTTAGGCTCTTCTCAGGCCATAGTGTTTCCTAAAGAAGTAACATATGGCAATGAGGGGGCAAGAAACCACGTGATAACAAAGCAGATAAAGAGAAGGTTTTCAATAATGAGGGTGCATGGGAAGGGCTCAGGGAAGAAACACTGAGCAGACATAAGAAGGTCAAGTTCTCCGCTGAACATGATGCATATGGTAATATCCTTGATCTGATTGGCACGTGCTGCATGCATACTCTGTAAAACCATATTGTGCACTATAGAGATGTACAATGATTGAATGTATTAATAAATAAGCAATCATAAAATAAAAGAGACAATTTCCTATCCTAAAGGTAAATGAATTAATTAAAAAGTAAAATGCTATCCCATTTATTTCTAAGAAATATAGATGTTCTTTGAAAGAAATCCCCACTTACCCATCCGGAATTCTATTTGTTTCAATAATGAGTTCCGCCTTTAGTTTATCTGTGATCACCTCTTCTGGACTGACAGAAGAGAAACAGGCAGCGCGTCCACCCTTCCGGCTAGGACTGCAAAGTGCACACATTTCTAGTTCTCAACTTGGCTTCCTCCAACCTTCAAAGCTAAGTTTACCCTACGCACTTTGAATAACACACCGCAGTACCCATCCCTGAATGAAAGCACATGCTTTTTTATATTTTCCCCAAGTATTTTGTGTAAACTTTTGACTTACTAAAGTAAAACATTAACGGAGCAAATTGGTTTGTTTGTGTCACCACCGGCCTGGGGGAGCAGGAATAGTCAGTGTTCAGAGCCCCCTGCAGCTTCCGAGACCACTTGGGCTGGATTCTCAGGCTTGTCTCTCGGCTGTTTGACCTTGCATGAGTTTCTAGAATTGGTTAAGTCTAGTTTCCTTGGCTGTAAAGTGGAGGCATTTCCAGTAATTCTCAGAGGGTTTTTGTGAAGTCACGCAAAGCCCTTAGCTTGGTGCCTATCATAGGAGAGCTAAATAAATGTTAGTTATTATTATTAAATTATGCCTTGAAAATATTAAAACTAGCAAGGTGACAAAGGTTGCAAATAGGCCGTGTCTATTATTTTTAGATTATTCTGGCGACCAGCAGTTGGTGTAATGTCTATGTCACTGAACTCTCATGTAGTCGACCACAGTTCGAGTCCCGAACCTGGTGGCTTAAACTCATGCTGAGCACACGTGCTTGAGTGCCCGAGATCCCGAGGGAAGAATGGAGGAGAAGGAATTGCAGCATGGTCATCACCCCTGGGGGTGATTTCTCATTTTTTGTCTCTCTCTGTCTTTCTGGCGAGCGCACATGCCCTATAGCAAAAAACCTGTACAAAATTAAATAATTAATTAATTAATTAAAAATAGATTACTCTGATCACATTTACATAACTGGAAGTGCATGATATTGTAAACTATGCTACAACTCACCCTTCTTGCATGTAGAGGTATTCCCCCAAGAACACTTAGCACCATATTTGGGAAAGAAATCACAGAACCGTTTTAATTACCACAATAAACACTGCTGGCTGCAAACTCAGTAGTAAAAACTAGAAGTGTTTACCAAGGTGGAAACTGCTACAGTGATGAATATGCCCTCACCAGATTAGGCACATCTTTTTTTAATTTTAATTAATTTATTTTTTACTTACTTTATTATTATTATTTATACATTTAATCAGTATACATCATTTAGATTATAAAGAGACTATACCCAGCATGATATACACCTCAGTCCGGCCCAGTTGAGAATACTACACACATCCTCATCAACAGATAATAAACCATATCTGTGTCCCACAAATGTCTTACCTCTCTATTTTTTCCCCTAAATTTCCTTTCCTACACTCTTCCCCTCCCACACTCCCCTTTCTACTTTGTCTCTAGTGTCCATAACAATTTTTAATGCTTTTAAGTGCATCTTGATCCATTTGGTGTACCCTTTTTTAAGTGAAAATATTTTTTGAATCTGTACCACCATCCAATTACTCAAAAGGAACAGAGGACTAGGTAGGGCAGATAGCAGGGCTATCACCAATATGCAGGTAATCAATGCAGAGATGAAGAATGAGGACAGGTGAGAAGGGAGGAGGGACTGTTGCTTGGACAAGTCTGATTCAAGGCACTGGCTCTCATAATGACAGTATTTGTGACACACTGCTTCTACATACCCAGGGAAAAGACAGCACACAGGATCATCTATAAATACCATTACTTTTCAGAAGCCCCCTTTGGCTCCTCTTCTCCTTAGAAGAAAAGAAAATTAATTACACGCAATTACCTAAAATGGATGGAATTAAGAAGCACCCACACTGACAGTTTAGGAGTTTGGTCTATTCCCATCCACTACACTTTCCACCTTCGTGCCCTAATTTTTTCTGATGTTTTCATCTCTCCCTTTCTCCTCCACAGCAGATTTGGCTTTTTCCACATGGGTGCCATCTTGTTAGCTTTAAGATTTTCTATATAGAGTCTGATAACAATCACTAATATTTAATTATCTCATTACATGCAAGTAGGTAATACTTACTGTGGTATGGAACCCCCTCCCCATTTTTTTTTGGTGGGGGGGAGTTTTTTACTATAGGGCATGTGCGCTCGCCAGAAAGACAGTCAGAGGGATAGAAAGTGAGAAATCACCTCCTCAGAGGGGATGACCACGCCACAATCCCTTCTCCTCCATTCTCTTCTCGGGATTTTGGGCACACATGCACACACGCTCAGCGTGAGTTTAAGCCACTGGGTTTGAGACTCAAACCACAGTTGACTACATGGGAGTCCAGCGACGTAGCCATTATACCATCTGCACTTTTAATCTAAAACATCAGTTTAACCAATAACAATGTCCTGCATGTATGAGAGACTGTGCTAGGCACTGTACTGAATATAAAAATCAATCAAATGTCAGTGTCATTTGTTCATTTGACAATTTTTAAAAATGCTTATGTTAATTCTTGCTGGACAGTATGCTGGAGAGTAGGGTGGAGAAATGACACTGAATAAAATAATGATGAGATATTCTAGTGGTTGACTCACAGGAACCAAAAGTCAGATGGAGGAGAAGCCCTACACACTACCCAGACGTCACAGGGTAGTCACTGAGCAATGAATTATATCTATCCTGGATAACCAAGAAGGGTTAACCTACTACATACTACATGTAGTATGCAGTGCATCCAGTCTAGCTTCAATTATTACTATCCTTAACAAATTTTTCTTGATGATTCCCTTCACAGCTCCATCTTAAGATCCAGAAATTCAGTTGAGTGATTTCACCCTAGATCATAGTTTCTTGCTGTAGGCTTAGGAAATTGTTGAGATATGGGAGATGATGGAGAAGAAATGAGGACCACACCTCCACTCTTCCCAAAGCTCAGCCATGCAACTGCCAACACTGAATATTTTCGCTCTATACTCTGGTTTTTAATAAGTAATAGTAACATCTATAACATAAAGTTTACCGTTTTAACAATTTTCTGGTATACAATTCAGTTCATTTGCATTGTTGTGGCACTGTATCTCCTTTTAAATCTTGCTTTCTTGCCAATCAGAAAATCAAGTCTGGGTGTTTACTAACATTTAAAGCTAATGATGCTCAAGCCCTAGCTTCCCAATGCTTTAATGTCAAGCTAAGACATGCACATGGACATGTGTGCATATGCACGTGCACACACATACACACAAAGTAGAGCAACACAGGAGTAGCAGATACCTGTTCTTTAATGTCAGCCTTAATTGCTTGATAGTGTCTGTCTGGAATACAGTGTCAGAGCAGTACATGACCGAATAGTGGCGCCTGCCTCAGGTATGCAATGGGGTAACACAGGTATGGGATGGGGTAACAGCAGCAGGTGTGCTACGTATTTATCATCTTTGGACTAGTTTTAGGCCAGGTCTATGGAAGTGGATCAAAGCTCAGGTTTTCTGACAAGTACACAGTCACAGACAATAGCTTTGTAGAACATCTCTGGCCCTTCTCAGACTCTCCAGGGGTGCTGACATAAGCCAGTGGATTGGTGCCAGCTATTTTTCTAGGAACCACTCGGCTTCTCCTGACTCTATTTACTCACCATTTAGTGTACCCTTGCTATGTGTAATAGACACTGTCCTAGATGCTGCAATGACTAAATGGTAATAGGGTAAGTTTTAATGCTCTAAAATCTCACGATGTAGAAGGAGGTTAAGACAGGTACTTGCAAATTGTTATATGAGGAAGGGTACATTTTCCCCTGAAAGAGACAACCAAAATTGGGGTATGAAGGAAGTCAAGATCATCAATCATATCCAATTGAGGCTCATTTGAGCTTGAAGAACCAGAGGATGGTGACAAGTAGAATCAGGCAAGAGTGACAGGTAGGGCAGGCACAGGCAGAAAGAAGAGCAGGAGCTACAGCTCAGGCCAGAAAAGGAGCCAGGTGGAGAGTGAATTCACTGACACAAAGTAAGGCTGGGACTCGAGATTGGTTATGAGTAATTCTTTGTAGAATTTTAGACCTTTCTTTTCAAAGTTACTTACACAGAGGAAAAAGTCTAAAAATGTTGGAGCTAGAAGAGCTGGTTCACATCCTAACCCTATCACCTATTAGCTAGGGGATCTTAGGTAAGTCTTTCAAACTCCCAACTTCCTATCTCCAAAGTCGAGATGATAAAGTCTACCTAGTGGGCTGGGTGACAGCAAATTGAAATGCTGTTTGCAGAACAGCTAATGAAGTGTATAGAATACAGCAGGTACCTAATACATCTAATACATTTGCTTTTTTTCTTAATTTCTTTTTAATTTAAGAAGACACAAAGAAATATAGGGAACCAGAAAACCTTATCACTTTTTGAAACAAGCATGATATTTGTGATTTGGGGACAATTCAAAGGAAATTTAAGTCATAGTTCTCACTCTCAAGAAATTCATCTAGTTGTGAAGAGAAGGAAATATATATCTTAAAAAAAAACATAGAAAAGAAATTACATTCATGAAAAAGAACCCATAATATGCACATTACTTTAGAAACATGTATTCTCCGGATGATTACACAACAATCATTTGTGAAGGCTGAGGGAACTTTTGAAGCAACTGGAATGATTTCTATAAATCAGGCAAGGAAATATGAGACTCACAAATACTACAAACGTACTTGTATTTCAGTCCTACTATTTGCTAGCTGTGTGACCTCATGAAAATTGCTTAACCTCTCTGAATCTCTATTCCCTCAGCCATAAAGAACAGATTAATCCCTCTCCTGTCTATTTCACCTGGGTGTTGTGAAATGCAAACAAAATAATGTACACAGAGGGGCTCTGCCAATCATCCAGAGCCATTCGAAAGCAAGGCATCATTATTACCATCATCTCAAAAGGCACAAGAGAAATCCCTCAGTTATTAAAATACAGGCTCCCTCCTCATCTCACCTTCTCTTAGACTGGGACAAACAAAAAACCCAAGATGAAATTTTACCTGCTTACAAAATAAAACTTGCTCTATGACATAGTCATCTCTTAAATTCTGTGGATTTATTTAAGAGGACACATACACTCACCAGAGAGAGACAGAAATATAGAGTGGGAGGAAGCACCCCACAATGGGAGATGGTCACACCACAATCCCTTCTCCATTTCTCCCACCTGTCAGGATTTGGGGCACATCTTCACATATGCCCAGAGTGCTGTACAAACTGCTGGGCCCAGGAGTTGCATGTGTGGTCCATCATATGGGATCATATGGGCTTCCTTAACCACTAGGCTACAGAGCTGCTCCCAGTTGGATTTGAGGATTTTAATGTATCTGACCTAATTATTCTCATTGACAGGGCACTTGGGTTGCCCTGCGTATGCAACATAGACACACACACACACACACACACACACACACACACACACACGTGTAATATTCTGCTTAGTGATGTAAACCACAATTTTCATTCCATGTTTGCACAGTCAACAAAATTTTCTGATGAAAGCAATCATTCTTATTCTGAGTCTCTCTATGAAAAGTGACCTGAAATTTCTAGAACATTAGGGGAAAAAGAAAGATTCTCAACACCCCAAAACAGTCAATTAAATACTGAACTGAAAGATGTCTCTTGACATCTTGGTTTTAAAGCTCTGCCTGGCTTCTGGAAAATGAGGTTCTATTTCCCAGGATGGTCTTTTTCTCTCTCACCAGATTAGACCTGGCAGTTAGTACTGGTGGTTTTAGTTTCTCCTGAGGATGATCTGGTGGGTTTTAAGAAAACTATTATCAATCTCATGGGACCACCAGGTGGTGTAGTGGCTAAGGTGCTGGACTTCCACTTGGCCAACTGCAGTTCAAGTCCTGGACCTGGTGGCTTGAAAGTTATGCGAGGCACACGTGCATGCATGCCCGAAATCCTGGGAGCAGAATGGAGGAGAAGGGACTGTGGTGTGGCCATCACCCGAGGAAGTGGTTTCTCACTTTCCCTCTCACTGCCTCTCTCTGTGTCTCTGTCTGGTGAGCACACACATCCTAAATCAAACACACACACGCGTACATACACACATATATATGTATACGTACATACATACATACATATATAATTAGTCTCTAAGTCAGGGAAAGACTGACATAAATTTTAGCCCCACTTCTCCCTGCAAATAGCAGTACTAGCAGTTTGGTTTTCTTGCTTGTTTGTTTTTCTGGTTTTGCCATAGGGTGTGTACAGAGACAGAGACAGAGAGATAGTGAGAGGGAAAGTGAAAAATCACACCCCAGGGGAAACAGCCATGCTGCAATCTCTTCTCTTCTACTCTCCTCCTGGGATTTTGGGTGTGCACACACACTGCAGCATGAACTTTGAGCAGCCAGTTCCAGGGCTTGTACCATGGTTGACCATGTGGGAGTCCAGTGCCTTAACCACCACACCACCTGCTGGACCCATGCATTACCAATCTTGAACAAGAAATCACAAGGGTGTAAAGTTCACACTAGCTAAGAAAATGGGTGATATGCTGCATGGCATTAAACAGGGAGACTGTCCCTAAGGACGAGCGAGACAGTGGACCATCTCTTCCTTCAACGGCTGGCAAGGAGAAGCCCCATGGTCAGAATGGGGCTGAAGGGCCCTGTCCCAGTCATTTACTCCCCTCCATCTCCACATGGACACACCAGAGGGGACCATGTGCCAGCTTAGGCTAATGTGGCCACAGGGAGCTGGTTGGGAACAATAGTGAGACTCCAGAAGCGAAGATGGAGATTGAACCAGAGCGGGGCAGAGGCGACTGAGTGCCGCAGTACTGGGCAGGAGATTAAATCCAAAGGCTCACGAGCTGGGGTCGAGTCTGGGCTCTGCCTTGCTCTTACCATGGGACTCTGGGCAAGTTATATGTGCCTTAACCACCACACCACCTGCTGGACCCATGCATTACCAATCTTGAACAAGAAATCACAAGGGTGTAAAGTTCACACTAGCTAAGAAAATGGGTGATATGCTGCATGGCATTAAACAGGGAGACTGTCCCTAAGGACGAGCGAGACAGTGGACCATCTCTTCCTTCAACGGCTGGCAAGGAGAAGCCCCATGGTCAGAATGGGGCTGAAGGGCCCTGTCCCAGTCATTTACTCCCCTCCATCTCCACATGGACACACCAGAGGGGACCATGTGCCAGCTTAGGCTAATGTGGCCACAGGGAGCTGGTTGGGAACAATAGTGAGACTCCAGAAGCGAAGATGGAGATTGAACCAGAGCGGGGCAGAGGCGACTGAGTGCCGCAGTACTGGGCAGGAGATTAAATCCAAAGGCTCACGAGCTGGGGTCGAGTCTGGGCTCTGCCTTGCTCTTACCATGGGACTCTGGGCAAGTTATATAATCTATCAGTGCTCCGGCTTCCTGATCTATAAAATGGGGATGGTAGGGCTTTTGGCAAAGATCAGTGATTGACACGAAGCCGCATTCAGCAGTGGTTGTTATCGTCATTGATGGAGTGAGTTCACTGAAGCCGCAGAGGTGGCTGTCTGCCTGGCAATCCCAGTGTGAGTGGGATTTTCTCAAATGCTAACTCCATGGGCATCACTTCATGTTTAAATTAAATTAAATACAGCACATTAGCACTAATCATTACCTTCTCATCTGGTACTTCAATACCATCAAAATTCCTTTCTGAATGGCTACCAATGAGGTCTTAATTGCTCGATTTCTGTCATCTCTGGTTTTCCAATTATCTGACACTACATCACTTGACACATATTTCCTTCATGTGAGATTAACTCCCAAGTTTTCTTGGTTTCCCGAAACTGCCTTTCCTCCTAGTTCTCCTCTTGCTTCTCTGACTGTTGCTTTGCCTCTTCTTGGTTCACTGTCCACCTGGACCAGAGAAAAGCAGCCCCACAGCCATTCTCTCTGGTTCCCCTAGCCCTCTCTAATCTGCTCCATACCTACATCGTCCATGTCTGTCCTGACATTTTCCCACTCCGTTTTTCCAGCCATGTTTGCTCTTCAGAGATTGAGACTCATTTTTTTCCCTAAGTCCATGACACATCTCAAACTCAGCCCTGCCAAGCCTGCGACCCCTCTTGATTGATCACACGTAATGCCCAACCATCCATCCAGTCAACCACCTAGAAATCCAAGGTAAAACCAGAGAAGTCAGTGACTCATTCTTATTCATAGAGATTACACAGGACAGTGGCCAAGTTCATGGCTCTTGAGTCATGCTTCTCAGGTTCAAGTCCTGGCTCCACTACTTATTAACTGTGGGACTATAGGCATGTGATTTAGTCTCCTTTCACTTCAGTTTCCAAATCTGTAAAACAGGTATAAAAACAGTTCCATGATAGTGATGTGGGGATCAAATGAGTTCATAGATATCTCTAGGATTTAGAAGAAGAATCCCTGGCACCAACACCAACTGACTATTGGACACCATTGCAGCTCTTCTTCATGAATATAATAGGGACATATGTGAGTGAGTCAGGCTCAGCAGGTTACTTAAGCAAATGCTTTATGATCTTTAATCTGCTTTCTACTAGTGAATAAACCCTGCCATTTGGCAGAAATGAAGCGATTAATCAGAACCCAGTGTTGACTATGATTAGCAACAACCCATGTTCTACTGTCCTGATTGGCAATCTGATCAGCAGGACAGATGTTGCCTCCTACACTAGCAGAGCCAGGGAGTCTTACCAAAGAGCACCTGCGAGAGTGGCCATAAGACCTGGGAGGTACCAGAATCATCTGAGGAGATTTTTCAAAGAACACAGATCCCTAGAACCCACATGGTGTCTTAGAAGGCCTGGGACCTGCTAAGAATCTGGCGGAATCATCCACAGATGACATCTCAGGACTCTGGTGCTATCACCCACAATTGGCATCCACCAATTTAATCCATTCCCTTCTTCCCAGAGAGGATGAAGCTAAGACCCAGCAGAATTAGCCCACTTGCCCCCACATCTGACTAAGAGCAGAGCTCACAGTGAAACAGGTGAATCCTACTTTAAGGGCTTAATACCCAACAGTGATTAAATATACACACGTCTGTCTGGTTCATTACAAGAGCAGGTAGGTTCTGGCTAGGTGTCGTGGGTTCTTCCATTTGCAGAGAGAAGTGCTGTTGAAAGATGTTTGTGACCTGTGAAGTCTTTCAAGTGACAAGAGCATCTAAGGCTAGCACAGAGTAAACCAAAGTGTGTTTTTATAACTTTTTATTCCAAGCAGCCTTTGGGAATTTTCTTGTAAGGTGTTCTTCTGTATGCCTGAGAACAACCTATCCAGAGCTTATAAACTAAATTCCTGCCAAATTAAATATTCTTCCTGAGGACCAGCATGTGGCATGGAGGTTAAGGTTGCTGCATCATACATGGCCAGTTGTACAGTTTGAGTCTTGGATGCAGCAGCTTAAAAATCATGCCAGGTGCAAAAAATACTGAGAGGAGAATGAAGGGATTGTGGTGTGGCCATCCCTGCTGGGAAGTGATTTCTTAGTTGCCTCCCTCTCTTTTTCTCTCTGTCTCTCTCCAGTGAGTGCACATACCCTTAGCAAAACTTACAAAAAAATTTTTTTCCCTGGAAGTTTTAGCAGGGAGAAGAAATATGCTTTTCTGATGTGTCATGACAAATCTTCCTAATGTTTGAAATATAGCTCATTGTCAGCTGTGGTCTTGGCAATCACTGTCCATGGAAACAGCATGTGTTGTCTTTGTGATTAGCACAGGCAACAAGAGAATCTCTAACAATGACCTCATAATTCAAGTGTTTACACTCCCAGCCAGGGTCCTCTCCAAAGACTGACTTCTAGAAAGATAAGGCCCAGGCTTTATCACTAGAGGTCAATGCCGGACAGGATCTTTGGCTCAAATGGCCAAACTATACTTGAGAAGTCTGAGAAACAGCAAGTTCAAGAGTGGCTTGAAGGCACCCCACCCAAAAACCTACATTGCCAATATACAGTTGTTTCAAAAAGTATATATCCTTGGGGGGTAGGAGGGTGCTGAGAGTCCACTGTACTTCCACTTACTCTAGTTTGCTGTACCGAACTGACCTGAAGCAAAAGTGAAATGTGACAGGAGATGATTCTGTGAGTTCACTTTCCTTTTTCCCAAATGCCTTCTCCACTTCTCTGAGTTGTTTTTTTCTTCTTCTTTTTTTTTTTTTTTTTTTTTTTTTTTTGCTTACAACTTGCTCTCTCTTAAAAGGCAGAAATACTGCGGAGGAGTGGTTATTTTGGCTTTTGCACAACCACCTTCCAAAGGGGCTTTGGTAAAAAAACAAGAGAAAGTAAGCTTTAAGTCACAAAGAGAATAGGACTTAGACTGGGAGATGGAGGCCACAGGAAATCTTCCCCAGCCTCTCAGTTTTGCTGAGGACTCACCATAACTGGATCTAATTACTCTTTACATCAACTGTTCTCAATTTGAACACATACAACAATCATCTGGAGAGGGATGCTTCCAAAATGCAGACTCCTGGCCTCAACCTAAAGGGTCTGATTCAGGAGGTTCAGGGTAGGCCCAGGAACCTGCATTATACCAGGATCCCTGGCCACTGACGTACATGCTTGGTCTCAGCACTGGGGCACACAGTCCGACAGCCTTCACAATGTTCAAAACTAAGCTGGTAATCAGTTTTGTCTTTAATCTTGAGGGACTTTAAGACCCCGAGTAGGTCCCTAATACTGTTTCTTTTGTGTGTTGTAATCCCTTCCTCACACGGTATCTTGATGTAATACCCCCCTCAAGTGGATCTACACGAGGTAGGTACAAATGTATTTTTAGAAATGAAAAGCAATGTAAAATGTAAAACATAATCATAACCCATCTTTTTTTACTTTCATTTATTTATAACTTAAATTTAGAGTCTGCTCACAAACTGTTCTGAGAGATTTAGAATATGAAATTAAAAGTTCCTAGAGGCCTAAATTAGGATACCCCACAGCCTGAGCCAATTTTCAGTGAAAATCAAATGGTCTCTACTTTGATAAAGAACAGGGCCTATCCTGTGGCACAATAGTTAAGACCTGTGCAGAGAAAGCCAGAAACCATATGGCTGATCAGAGTTTCAGTCTCAGCTCCAGTGGCTCACACACCAAGCATCATGTGCCCTGGATTTTAAGAGGATGGAGAATTAGAGGGAAAAGAATTGTGGCGTGACTAGGTCCCTGTGGGAGTGCTTTTGTTTTTCCTCCCTCCCCCCATTTGTTCCCCTCTCTGTCTGCACATACACATGCCCTCTGGCATAATCATAAATAAATAAAGAGCCCACAAGCTTACAATACAGTGAATTTTAAATGGGTGACCACACTGCATCAGATCAGGATAAGAATGGTTGAGCTGAAAACAACCCACACACTTACAAAGCAAATAATGTTCATTCTTACTGTGCCAGACTTGCCCAGAAAAAACCAAGATCCCAAATCAAAAACATATTGTATTTCCAGTCCAATAATTTGCTTCATTTCTTCTCTTATTATTTTAAATGGTTCCTACAAAATTCTGTTGATGCCTTTTTTTTTTTTTTTTTTTAATGAGGGCAGAAAGGGCCTCACTGAGTCACTGCTGCTGTCCTCACTGGCAGCTGTCACCTCCAGCATCGCCCCACAGAGCTCAGCCCAGCAGGTCAAGCACTGGTTTCACACTCTCACCTGAACTAGCCCAGCCTCCTCTGAGGACTAAATATGTTCACAATTTTACAGAGCAACCCCCTACTGTTACATTTCCAAGAAATAACATCAGTTGTTGCAACACAATTATAACAGCAGGAGCAAAACGTGATTCTTGAGCAAGGGTTTTAAAACAAAGCATGACTTCCAGCTCGAGTTTTCACAAATGCAGGGAAACCCAGTTGTAAAGTTGAGTTCAGACAGACATCAACCAAATATTAAAGGTGCTTCAAATTCTCTTTTTCCACCATCAAACTGGGACATGTTTTGTTGCCGGGTTTTTCTTCCTATTGAAAAGGAAAAGCAGGTCATGGCCACCCCTGTGACAACATGTCATTGCCAACCACCACACAACAGCAATAGCTGCTAGCAGGTTTCTTGTCTCCATGCCACCTTCATGGAGCTTCCATTCCAGGGATCTTTGGGTTCTGTGCTTAAAATGAACTTGAATTCCTTTTCCTGCCTTATCAGCTCTGCACCACTTGGCCTTTGTTCTGGACCGCCTTCCCTTCCCGAGGACTCTGGAGCCACCAAAGCCTTTTACCTGTCCTCACGTGCAACCAGCTTGACCAGCAATTCTTTCTGGAGTGCCCTCCCTCATCTTTCCCAGGGCAGCTCCTTCTATGTATCAGAATAAGCACCCAATCTAAAGTAGCTGCCCAACCCTCTTCATTGCCATGCCCTAATTAACCTCCCACTTAGGACTTCTCTCCAGCTGATAGTTCTCCTGAACATCTATATTTTTGCTTACTGTCTTCTTCTTCAAATGAAGTTTAAGCTCCATGTGAACTGAGATTGTGTCCATAGCGACTGTTGAAGTATCTCCAGTGCCTAGAGCTGGTCCTGGCACTTAGTAGGCTCACAGATAATTGTTGGATCAGTAAATGAGGGAAACACTGAGGTTGCCTGGAGATCGTTAGGTCTTGAAGAAATAGTAGAGCTCGATCCTTAATTGGGCTCAGAGATGTGTCACGCACAGACTCATTAATTTAAATTGTCATCTGCTGGGGCTCACTTAGAAGAGGATTCAAACTTTTCATTTGTTCTTTGTAAAATTTAATATTAACCATATTATTAGCAGGGTGCTACTAAAGTTTGAAACATTTTCCAACTACTCAAATTTTGGCCACTGAGGTCTTTTGATTGCATGAGAATAAACTACTTTTTTGCTAATGTACATGAGAAACTGTTAGCACGTCTAAAGAATAATACAAGAGCCAACAGTGAAAATTCAGTAAGGAAAATTCAAGTCTGCATTTCTTTATTTAATATGATAACCCACCTTCCCATTGAAGGTTAGGAATCATAAATTTTATTATACAAGAGTAAGATGTAGGAAAGAACAGTAAGCTGCACTGCGTAAACAAACATCCCCTGAGACAGAGAAGAGGAAAAAATAAATGTCCTCCCTCTTTATCTATCAATGGAGTTCTGAGAAGCACCTGTCACTTATGTGAATTTACCTTTAAGACTTGGCCAAACCTCTTGGAGAGAATGAAATAGGAATATAAGCTTTCAAAAGCAAAGAAAAAAAGAAATATTATGATTTTATGTTCATGTCCTGAGGCTTATTGCTATCCATAAAAGCCAATGGCATCTCTTCTCATACTTATTTACCTACTAATACTAGCCAGTAAGTTCTCAAAACTTATAATCCTGAGGCCACAGGGAGAAAAACAGCACTTATGGAGGAAAAACTTGGGTAAATTCAGGATTATTATTTTAAATAATGCCTTTCCTTCTGCAGATTTCTACCTCAGTAATTCTGGCTGTGAATGCTTAAGAGTGCCTTCCAGTCACTATTCAAAACTCTCCATAATGTGACACACTGCTGACCATTTCTTTATTCTGAAACTAATGCACTCAGCGGGCATTTCTCACAGGGCTTCAAAGCAAGTCATTAGTAAGAATATAAACAGAACTATACGACATAACCATTACCCAAAATGCAAGCACTCTGAATGTCAAAGAGAATTCTTTAAATACCTCGAAATTTAGAATTTTTAGAAAAACTGTGAAGGGTCACTTTTTTTTTGGGGGGGGGAAGTTATCACGTAACATTGTCTTTAGGTTAATTATAGTTCAATGCAATACGATTCACCCTAGGGTTTTATTTTTCCTTCTCTCTCTCCCAGTGAGATTCTGAAAAACAGTTCTCTCATTAACTAGCTCTCCAGGGAATATAGCCTTCCTAACCGACTTACATGGGAGGGCAGACTTTCTAATTTTATAGCAGAAACAGAGAATGTGTGGGTGGGCCACGTTCATGGAGTTCATCTGGACCAGCTTCCACCGACTGTAGAATTCCTCCAGCAGTGCGTGAGCCATCTGGGTGTCGATTTGTTGTTATAATCTAAATGACTTTCCTGGGTGACATAATCAGAAATCAAGTGGAAATAGTGCTAATGCCATATGAAGCACATGTGACAGCTACCCCAAAATGCTGGAGACAAACTTCTCCTTTTTTGAGAGCAAATTCTCTGTTTTCCCTCCATTATTCTCAGGGGCTCCTTCCCACACCCAAAGTAACCAAGAGAGATCCCACAACACAGAAAGAAGCTTGAGAATGGAACACAAATTAGTCCAGCGGCTAGGAAAAAAAAAATAAAGGTCCAAATTTCTCCATTTTTAAGTCACCACTCATTTTAGCAAAAGATATGATGCGATGGCTAAAAGGCAAAAGCACTGGTGAGTGAGGAAATACTTGAGCATGGTGGACAAACCTACGGTGACCCCAGTAACTGTGCCTCCTTCTGCTCATTCCTTGTATAATTCCCACACTCAGTGCAAGCAGGACCTTTGACTTGATTCCAACAAACCGAATAGAGCAAAGGAGATGGTATGTCACGCTCATGACTGTTGTGTAAGACTCTGGTTTAATAGGTGGGAGTGAGTCTCCTTACTGTCTTGAAGCAGCAGCCATGCAGAGATGCTCACGTGGCAAAGAGCTATGATGAACTCCAGTCTACCACTAGCAAGACACCATCCTCAGTCACAGCCATGAGAAAATAAATTCTACCAACAACATGAATGGGCACAGAAGCAGACTGTCCCACGGTCAAGTCTCCAGATGAGAATGCAGCCCACTTTGATAGCAGTCTTGTGAGACATTGGTCTGTGCCCAGACTCCTGGCCTATGGGAACTATGAGAAAAGAAATATATGCTGTTTTAGGTTGCTAAGTTTGTGGCACTCTGTTATGAGGAAATAGGAAACTAACACAAAGAAAGAAAAAATGAAGGTCACAATTCTTTTTTTGGTCAATCCTTAAAGTAAGTCAGAGAGTCTAAGTCTGGCTGAAGAATTCTTGGTAACCCCATTTCCATGCAAACAATCACAGGAAGAAACCTCAGAGAGTGATGGACAAAGCCAGCTGAGTGCCTGGCAACCATTCCAAAGGGTGTCTATTAGCTTCTTAGATGTTCTGGGTTCTATGACGGAAAGCTTATTAACTAGAGGAACTTCTTAAGCAGATAATAAAAAACAACAGGCATAGTGACATGGTCTAAAAATCTTATTATACTGCACAGAAAACTCCTAAGTAGCTTTACTTAAAATTCCTGGAAATGAGAGCAATGAGAGACAATCCATTCGTCTTCCTCTGCCCATAGCTCATGTCCTGAAAATAAATTTTCATTAAATCTCCACACCTGTGAGCTCATAGAACAGTCTTAAAGTGAATAAAAAAGCACCTAATGTGAACTTCTGCTTGAAGTGTTTTTACAATCACTGTGAAACTTGGTGTGTTAATCTCCTCTGTTAACTATTAAATATATTTCTTAGTCTTTCAATGATTTTTTTTCATAGTTTATAAGATAAAAGTTTCAAAAATTAGCCACACGTAGTTGCTTATATGAAACTATAGAAAGGTAACTTCAGAAAATGTGATCCCAGGGTTGGCAAGTGGCATGGTGGTTAAAGCCACCATGGTGGACTCCCACATGGCCGACCACGGTTCAAGTCTCAGACCTGGTGGCTTGCTTTCTCACTTCCTGTCTCTCTCTCATCAAACTGGAAAATAATAATAATGATGATAATAATAAATAAAATTAAATAATACTTTAAAAAATAAAAGAAATTGTGATCCCTTCAATGGGGGAGCCAACACATAAATTGAATTATATATAAGTTTATATTATATTAATATATGCTATATTTATTATAACTTTAAAATATAGCTAATATATGTTCAGGATTCCATCAGTTCTTTCCTTTATTTATCCAATGACAGTGACAAATATTTGATTAATGACAAGGTTATCTAGCTCATATTTGCAATATTTAGTGCTTGGTTGAATTTTTTAAAGAGGTTTTTGTCTTAGGGTGCATGTAATTGCTGGAGAGAGAGAGACAGAGACGTTGAGAGGGAAAGTGAGAAATCACCCCCTGGAGGGATGGCCACACTGCAATTCCTTCTCTTCCATTCTCCTTCCAAGATTGGGCATGCACACACACGTGCCTGCCATGCTTTTCAAGCCACTGGTCTAGGACTCGAACTGCAGTTGGCCATGTGGG
Source organism: Tupaia belangeri chinensis (assembly GCF_000334495.1). Lineage (NCBI taxonomy): Eukaryota > Metazoa > Chordata > Mammalia > Scandentia > Tupaiidae > Tupaia > Tupaia belangeri. Next base: position 7,723,876 of record NW_006159849.1, read on the forward strand.
AGTCCAGCAACGTAATCACTTTGCCATCTGCTGGTCCCCTTAGTTGAATTTTACTTCATATTACAAGTAGACAGTTAATGTTAGCCTATTCCTGATAGTAACCATGATTTTGCCACAGATTTAGATACACTCTGAAATTCCTTCTAGTGGAATAGTTCATGATTAAGCTTATTTTTTGAGCATTATCTATTAAGCATTAAAACACTAAGAGTTTCCATGAAGTAAAAACAGATGTAATGTCACCTATATAATGACGACAAATTGCATAAAATGCCTTCAGAATCTGAATTTTATATTTTTTTGCAGATGGAATTCCAGAAATTTCCAGAAGGAAAAAGCCTAGCAAAGGTCTAAAAACCAATGGTCCAGGTTGAGAGTCTTGGATCAGCTGTGCTTAAAGCAAGTTCAGTCAAGTGAGAATGTAACAATCAATCACTCGGCATATAGCCACTGAGCACTACTACGTACTGGCAGAGTTCTAGAGCTGGAGGTGCAGCAGTAAGAGGGACGAGGCGTCTGCTTGCATTGGAGTTGGGGGACAAACAAGAAGCAAGAAAACAATTGATCCAAGTAATTTCCTATAGTGGCGAGGTAAGTCAGTTCAAGTAAACACACCATTGAGCTCTTGCTCCCTGCGAGGCAGTGTTTTGGCACTTGAAATACATCGTTGGAGAAAGCGGATATGGATTCCCATCCTCATGGAGAGCACATTCTACCAAGGGAGGGAGACAGTCATTCAAGTCATAATAGACTGGCAATTTATATGCTGTGTTAAACGGTGATATGTACTATTAAAAAAATAAAAGCAGGATAAAGGGGATTGGAAGTGCATCTGTGTAGGAGCAGTGAGTCACAAGTCTAAATGGGGCAGTCAGGGCAGGTACCACAAGAAGGTGACATCTGGGGCCAGCAGGTAGCATGGTGGTTGAGGTGCTGAACTCCCATATGGCTGACCACAGTTCAAGTCTGGACTTGGTGGCTTGCTTTCTCAACTTCTCTCTCTCTTTCTCTCTGTCTCTCTCTGGTCAAATTAAAAATAATAATAATAAATAAAAATTTAATAAATCTATTTTTTAAAGGTGACATCTGAGCAAGACTAGAAGGAGGGAATGTGCTCTGAAGGAGTTTCCATGGGTTATGAGATGGGGGAGCTGCAGGGGACTTGTTCAGACAGAGTGGCCAGGAAAGTCCATTCTGAGGAAATGACATTTTAGCTGAGAGCTCCACTTTGAGGCGAAACCAGTCTTACAAAGGTCTGGGGGCAGAGTGTGGCTGGGAGGGGAAACCACAAAGGCACAGGTGCTGAAGCAGGCATGAGTCTGGCATGGAGGACCAGAAGGAGAGTGATCAGGAGATGGGGCCAGCGATGTGGGCAGGGACTGAAGCTAGCACTTATCCTCTCCTCATCTATGGACCTTGTTCATTAATTTCCAACACCTCTAGTACCTCTTGTCTTAGAAACACCCCCCTTAGGTACCACTTTGTTTCTTCCCTCTGCCCCAGCTAAGTTTCTCCAAGGAAGGACCCAGATAAACTGCCTCCCCACTAACTTTTCAGTTCATTCTAAAGGGATCTCTCCCAAATACTCCCCTTGAAAGTCACCAGTATCTCTGCATATCCACTCGGGGTGAGGGGCTCTTGTCCTTAATGTATCTGACTTTCTGCTGCCTTTAGCGGAAATGACCAACTGTCCTTCTAGAGACCACTCTCTCCTCGCTCGGTGACACTACTGCCAGCCTCATTTTCTCCAGCCATCTCTGGCCTCTCTTCATCTTCTTTTCAGGGGAGAAATAAATAAACAGGGGTGTTCATGTGAAGAAATGCTTAGGGGCTTTGGTTAATTGAAAGCTCATCCATCAGCCTTGACGATCTTGGCTCAGGCAAGTCACTTGGTCCCTAAGGGACACCAGGGTGGAGAAGATGGTGCCTCAGAGCAGGTGAAATCTGTCTGAGCTTGCACTTTCTGCCTGCACAATCCTGCGCAAGACATCATGTTTTTAGAATTCAATCTTCTCACCTGCCACTTAGGTGTTTTTAAGAGCTGCCTTACAGAGTTGTTTTGTAAATTAAATAATTTATCCTTCTCAAGTTCTCCAGCCAATGCTGGACACTTGGACAGATGCTATTCTTTTTTTTTTATTTTTTATTTTTTTTGAGAGGTTTTCGCTATAGGGCGCGTGAGCTCGCCAGACAGACAGAGAGAGACAGAGAGACAGAAAGCGAGAAATCACCCCCCCAGGGGGGATGGTCATGCCACAATCCCTTCTCCTCCATTCTTCTCTTGGGATCTTGGGCACGCACGCACACGCACCCAGCGTGAGTTCTAAGCCACCAGGTCCGGGACGCGAACCGCGGTTGACTACGTGGGAATCCAGTGACATAGCGCACTACTACGTACTGGCAGAGTTCTAGAGCTGGAGGTGCAGCAGTAAGAGGGACGAGGCGTCTGCTTGCATTGGAGTTGGGGGACAAACAAGAAGCAAGAAAACAATTGATCCAAGTAATTTCCTATAGTGGGGAGGGAAGTCACGTACAGTAAACACACCATTGAGCTCTTGCTCCCTGCGAGGCAGTGTTTTGGCACTTGAAATACATCGTTGGAGAAAGCGGATATGGATTCCCATCCTCATGGAGAGCACATTCTACCAAGGGAGGGAGACAGTCATTCAAGTCATAATAGACTGGCAATTTATATGCTGTGTTAAACGGTGATATGTACTATTAAAAAAATAAAAGCAGGATAAAGGGGATTGGAAGTGCATCTGTGTAGGAGCAGTGAGTCACAAGTCTAAATGGGGCAGTCAGGGCAGGTACCACAAGAAGGTGACATCTGGGGCCAGCAGGTAGCATGGTGGTTGAGGTGCTGAACTCCCATATGGCTGACCACAGTTCAAGTCTGGACTTGGTGGCTTGCTTTCTCAACTTCTCTCTCTCTTTCTCTCTGTCTCTCTCTGGTCAAATTAAAAATAATAATAATAAATAAAAATTTAATAAATCTATTTTTTAAAGGTGACATCTGAGCAAGACTAGAAGGAGGGAATGTGCTCTGAAGGAGTTTCCATGGGTTATGAGATGGGGGAGCTGCAGGGGACTTGTTCAGACAGAGTGGCCAGGAAAGTCCATTCTGAGGAAATGACATTTTAGCTGAGAGCTCCACTTTGAGGCGAAACCAGTCTTACAAAGGTCTGGGGGCAGAGTGTGGCTGGGAGGGGAAACCACAAAGGCACAGGTGCTGAAGCAGGCATGAGTCTGGCATGGAGGACCAGAAGGAGAGTGATCAGGAGATGGGGCCAGCGATGTGGGCAGGGACTGAAGCTAGCACTTATCCTCTCCTCATCTATGGACCTTGTTCATTAATTTCCAACACCTCTAGTACCTCTTGTCTTAGAAACACCCCCCTTAGGTACCACTTTGTTTCTTCCCTCTGCCCCAGCTAAGTTTCTCCAAGGAAGGACCCAGATAAACTGCCTCCCCACTAACTTTTCAGTTCATTCTAAAGGGATCTCTCCCAAATACTCCCCTTGAAAGTCACCAGTATCTCTGCATATCCACTCGGGGTGAGGGGCTCTTGTCCTTAATGTATCTGACTTTCTGCTGCCTTTAGCGGAAATGACCAACTGTCCTTCTAGAGACCACTCTCTCCTCGCTCGGTGACACTACTGCCAGCCTCATTTTCTCCAGCCATCTCTGGCCTCTCTTCATCTTCTTTTCAGGGGAGAAATAAATAAACAGGGGTGTTCATGTGAAGAAATGCTTAGGGGCTTTGGTTAATTGAAAGCTCATCCATCAGCCTTGACGATCTTGGCTCAGGCAAGTCACTTGGTCCCTAAGGGACACCAGGGTGGAGAAGATGGTGCCTCAGAGCAGGTGAAATCTGTCTGAGCTTGCACTTTCTGCCTGCACAATCCTGCGCAAGACATCATGTTTTTAGAATTCAATCTTCTCACCTGCCACTTAGGTGTTTTTAAGAGCTGCCTTACAGAGTTGTTTTGTAAATTAAATAATTTATCCTTCTCAAGTTCTCCAGCCAATGCTGGACACTTGGACAGATGCTATTCTTTTTTTTTTATTTTTTATTTTTTTTGAGATGTTTTCGCTATAGGGCGCGTGAGCTCGCCAGACAGACAGAGAGAGACAGAGAGACAGAAAGCGAGAAATCACCCCCCCAGGGGGGATGGTCATGCCACAATCCCTTCTCCTCCATTCTTCTCTTGGGATCTTGGGCACGCACGCACACGCACCCAGCGTGAGTTCTAAGCCACCAGGTCCGGGACGCGAACCGCGGTTGACTACGTGGGAATCCAGTGACATAGCCATTACACTAACTGCTGATTCCCTTGGAATCAGATGCTATTCTGTTGTGACCATTCCAGGGCTCAGAAAAAGCACCTCTGGTCTGAAAAACAGAGGACTAAAATATAACATTGAAAGGGAGGAAGAATGAGGTATAAAGGCAAAAAACATTTAACAGACAAAAAAATGTAAAGTGCTCCATTTTAAAAAATATGCATATTTGATACATCATGGTGAGGACTTTATGTAAAATGTGAAATTAATCCGAAAATTAAAAATTAATTTTTTTTAATTTTAAAATTTTTTAATTTTTAATTTTTAATTTCCCGAGTGACTACATTACCTCTTGTTTTACTTAGTTCTGAACTATGGTTTTAAATTTTTAAAATTTTTTAAAATTTTGTCATTTTCTTATATAAAACAATCAACATTTATATAGGAAATCAATGTCATTTGACATTTTCCATTCACCCCTCTGGGCCAGGTGTCCCTCTATTCTGTGATCCTTCCATATCAATGAGCCTCCTTGTCCTTTGGTTTCAGGTTCAGTCCAGCCATGAAGAGACAATGGCAGGAGATAGGAGAGAGGAAAGAACATGACTTTCTTTTTCTTTTTTTTTTTTTTTAAGAGATTTTGTATAGGGTATGTGCACTTGCCAGAGAGACAGAGCGAAACAGAGACAGAAAGCGAGAAATCACCCCTGGGGGGGATGGCCATGCTGCAATGCCTTCTTCTCCATTCTCCTCTTGGGATTTTGGGCATGCACGTACATGCACCTGGGCGTGAATTTTAAGCTGCTGGATCTGGGACTCAAACCGTAGTCAACTACATGGGAGTCCAGCGACGTAACCATTACGCCATCTGCTGGTCCCAGGAACATGACTTCTGGGTATCTGTTTCTTAGCTCCCTCCTCACCAGGTTGCCATGGTTGGTCAACTCCTCCCTAAGATTCCTGTTTGTGCCCAGTTGCCCTCTCTTTCAGTGACAGTTACCCTCCCAGGGCCTTGGTAGTCCTTCTCCTGACTCCTTCAAGCCTAGAAGGGGAGAAGCCTCCCACCCCTGCGAGTCCTGAGTGGCTACATTATCTCTTGTCTTACTTCGTTCTGAACTATGGTTTTTTTAAACAATCCATTCATTAAACTCTTCTAAGTTACCTGATTAGTTTTCTGCTGGGGATTCAGACTAACACATAGGTCAAGCTCAGTGTCATATGGCCATGGAAAACACAAAGGAAAGGCAGCACCTAGAATACTTTGTGTGAATGAAAAACAGCAGTGGAGCCAGAGGTTGAGGCTCTCCCAAAGTCCACTTCGAACTCCTTTGTCACTGGAGCTGGGTAACCGCACACAAGGCAGTGAGGGACTCTGTTCCTCGCAGTCCTTGCTGTCCTCACTGACCTTCTGTTCAATCGGCGGGATGAGAGGACTTGCTAGTACTCATTCTCTCCGATGATCAAAGTTCCTCTCCATCCACATGCAATCCACCGAGGCTGCGCTGCATGCCCTTGAGAATGAGTTCAGATAGAGGTTCCTCTAATGCTACCTCACCTTTCCAGGCCGGCCTAGTGGAATTGGGAGTTAAAAGAAACATCCTAACACTCTCCCTGTTAGCAATCAAGCCATCAGAAATACTGAATGCCCCAGGGCAGCAGCTCTTAATTATAACCAGAAGCTTAATTTTAGAAGGTGACACCAGCATCAGCTTTCAGCTTCACAATCTGAATTAATCACTAATTGCATCTTGAGGTCATACTCTAGATGAGAAAGTTCTACAATAAACATCGGTGGGCTGCTTTAGCGATGAAACAATGAAACACTGGCCCAGCAAGTAAAGTGAGCAAAGCGTGTTTCAGTGCCACGGCACAGCACACCCGGACTAAGAAGCAGTTTTTTGTTTTGTTTTATTTCTAGATTTTTTTTTCCCTGTAAGTTGTGTGTGCTTGTGGAAAGAGACAGAAAGACAAAAAGTGAGAAAGCACTCCTGCAGAGGGGAAGGCCACACCACAATCCCTTGTCCTCCATTCTCCTCTTGGGATTTTGGGCATGCAAGCACACACACCCAGTGTGTTTTCAAGCCACCAGATCTGGGATTTGAACCATGGAATTGACCATGTGGGATCCAGCACCTTAACTACTACACTACCTGCTGACTCCTAAGATGTAATTTTAGTAAGGAATTCTAATACGGAGAAGCTGTTTTTTCTTATGGAACACTTGCTGTCAGTTTACTGTGGACTTGAAACATGTCAGAGCCAAAGAACTATAAAACAAGATCTTCAAAACTGCCATTATTTTTTTAAATTACAATTATGCACAATAAAGGCTGAAGTCACATTTTAATAGAAAAGATGGATAATAGCTAAATATTGGGCCAGATAGGAGATACTTAGCATAAGAAGAAGGGAGGCAGGGCATATGAAGTAGAGAAAGAAGAAAAAAATCAGGAAAATCAGACCAGCCTCATTTAATCATGGCCCATAATTTATGAATCAGGACATTCCCATGAATGCTTTCCTACAGAATCCACAACTGGGCAGCATTAGCAAGCTTTAAAAATAGTGTCATTTCTTCCAAAACACAACACAACTGATAAGCTGTAACTTTATTTACTCAAGAGAGACATTGCTGAAGAGCTGTGTACAGATCAGATTTTTGTACAGAGAATCATATTTCAAAAGCACTAGGGGATCTAGCTTTATGAGTGAAATGCTCAAGTGAATACTCTGTAAAATGAACGATAAAGCCCTTGCTCCTGGCCTTTTCTTCATTTATGTGTATGAGATTAAACAGTTGGGGTGTGTGTGTGTGTGTGTGTGTGTGTGTGTGTGTGTGTATACGTGCGCACATGTGGGAATGTGCATGTTTAAATACGTTAATGAATCATTCAGGCAAAAGACTCCAGAATGATTAAAAGTCACATCAAATGTTCACTTAGAAAAGACCATCTTGGTGTCTGCCTGAGCAAAGATATGAAAAATCTTTCGTTTTCAGCTGCTTCTGTGCTTATTCAGAAGGTTAATTATAAAAAGAGAGAAGATACAACCTTTAATGAAGTCATAAGAGAATAACACAGAAATTAAACTGGGTCTGGGCTGCTCAACTGGAGGGCCTGAGCCCCTAGAACCGCAGGAGAATTTATGTAGGTTTTGATTGCTAAGATAATCCAGTCCTCCGCTCCCGTCACTTGCACTAAATTGTTTTATTAATTACCATTACAAAAGCTCCATTTTGAAAGGATAGTTTGCAATTAAAAGACATTTTCTTAGTAATATTTTTATCTGTCTGTTCTCAACTGGGGTCTGCAGTTCACTGAAGCTGTATGAGTCTGTGTGAATTGCTATCTTTTAAAGTGGAGTTGTTATCCTATCCTATCAAATTGGAATGGGAAAGATCAGTATAAATTTGTGATGTATTTTGTCTTTTAAAAAATGCATACATATTTCCTACCTCTGCCATTAAATTGACCTAGGAATCATGAGGAAGCCAGTAATCCCAAAGTCTTGGACCCTCTAAATACCATTTCTCACTAAAAAAAACTGGAATTCTTAAGGAAAATGGCTGATTTTAGGTCTAAAGCAGAAATACAGAAGAGACAGACCCTGGAGGCCCAACCCTTGTAGTGCAGGCGGTAAGGTGTCAGTCTACAGTAACCTGGGAGGCCCAGGTTCAGATCCTGAGTCCACCTGAACAACCAGGTACACCTGTGGTATGCAACTGTGAGCCAGGCTAGCTGGGAGGCTAAGGGGAGGATCTAGGCATGATGAGACCCTGTCAAGGTACACCTGCCTGCCCTGCTCCCTGAAAGGAAAGAAAGAAGGAAGAGAGAGGGAGGGAGAAATGGAGGGAGGGAGGAGCTTTAAAAAAAAAAAAAGATGAACCTGGAACATCTTATTACATCAGAAATAAAGGAGTTATCCAACACGACTAATAGGGACAGATGACAGCATAGCAGTAAACCATGACACTCTAATAAGCAATCCAGCACTGGAAGGTTCCCAGTTCAAATCCTGAGACCTCCCAGAATATGCTGGCATGTGATCTGGGACTGGTTGTGTGTGTGGAGGGAGGTGCGAGTGTGGATTGCAGTGTCAAGACCCTAATGCAGGTGCTCTCTCTCTTTGTCCATCTCATGCATAGAAAAGATAACCTTTATCTTTTCTCTTAATGTTTAAGAAAACTAAAACGCGAAAGACTACTTAGCAGTATGTCAAAAGGATTCCGCAGCCAACTTTAGTAAGCTCCTACTGGCCAAACTGAAATGGACTAAAACACATTAACTATATTTACATTCAAGACAATAAAGTCAACAATAAAACTTCCCCTTTCCTGGTTACTTCTGGAAGAAGTGAGCAAACCAACTCTTTATACTGAAAACTGGTAAGCAAAGAATCACAGTTATTCTGCCTTGCCAGTATGAATTATACTTCAATAATCAGACAGCTGACAAGGAGAAATTTCTCCTTACAAAATCCCACTTAATAAGTGAGTGGTGGGTAAAGTTAGAAGTCAGCATTTAAAAATCCCCAATAAATTCATAAATTTAGAAAAAAATATTTATGAAATAATTTGTGCCAAAAATAATCAAAACTGAGTTTGATGAAGTCTCTAGAGCCATCTACCAATTTATATAAAGTGCGGAGAACAGAAAGCATGTTTGATAATCCTACAGAGAACAATCAACAAAATCCAGATGAGGAGATAATTCTACAAGAAAAGCAACCTTTTTCCCCACAATAAGCACATTATGAAAGAAAGAGAGATACAGTGAAAAATACTATTAAGAACAAGCATATTCAGAGGCAATACCAATCTTTTGTACAACTCCTAAATCTACGACACACACATAGACACACATCTTGTGTGCATATGTAAACACCAAAATTGCTTTAAACATTTCCAAGAAACAATTACAGTTTTTGAATATAGCATTTTATTATTAGGAAATCGTAAAACTTAAATTGGGAAATAAAACATGTTTGAAAAGCTCAGGTCAGGCCTTTTGGCCAGAACTGCCATCTTCCAGTAATTAACCAAAAAGACGAACACAAAGGGAAAGAAGAGAGGCACCCGATATATGTTCTCTAGACCTTTTAGAAAACATGGAGTTGTTCCTTTAGCGACATATATGCAAATCTACAAGAAAGGTGATATTGTAGACATTAAGGGAATGGGTACTGTTCAAAAAGGAACGCCCCACAAATGTTACCATGGCAAAACTGGAAGAGTCTACAGTGTCACCCAGCATGCTGTCCGCATTGTTGTGAACAAACAAGTTAAGGGCAAGATTCTTGCCAAGAGAATCAATGTGCATATTGAGCATATTAAACATACTAAGAGCAGAGATAGCTTCCTAAAATGTGAAGGAAAATGCCCAGAAAAAGAAAGAAGCCGAAGAGAAAGGTACCTTGGTTCTACCAAAGCGTCAGCCTGCTCCACCCAGAGAAGCACACTTTGTGAGAACCAATGGAAAGGAGCCTGAGCTACTGGAACCTATTCCTTATGAATTCATGGCTTGATGGATGTTAAAAATAAACTAATCTGTGGTCTATTAAAAAAAAGCTCAGGTCAGTAATGCTCATCTGGGGCACAACCACCACTGGGGAGAAGGTTACAATTGTTGGGAGATATATTATTTGCAAAAGTTTGATTAATAATGTAAGTTGATAGATATTAAGAATATTTAATGTATATAATAGTATTATGAAGAGTGACTTTTTTCTAGGTTTTTGCCATAGGGTGCAAGTCCTCATCAGAGAGGAAAGAAACGGACAGAGGGAAAGTGAAAAATCACCCCCCAGGAGACATGGCCAACCTGCAATCCCTTCTCCTCCATTTTCCTCTCAGGATTCTGGGGATGCACACACAAGCATCCAGCATGATTTTCAAGCTGCCAGGTCTGGGGCTTGAACTGTGATCAGCCATGTGAGAGTCCCTTACCTTAACCACCATGCCACCTACTGGCTTCCACCGAAGAGTCAACTTTAATTAATTATTTATTTATTTAGTTAGTTTTTGCTATAATGTGCTTTCACTTGCCAGAGAAAGAAAGAGAGAGAGAGAGAGAGAGGATCTCAAGGATTTACCCTTTAAACTCACCCACAGGACCTTCCCACAGTGACTTATAAACAGAAGGTGCTTAATAAATGTAGTAAATACTTGTGGATTGAGCCTTATGGAGTGTTCAGTACATAGGAGTTAAAAAAAGTCCTTTGCTCCAGCCAATCTATTAGTTGTAAGCACCTGCTACTATTGCACTATGATAGGGGCTGGAGCAGAAGCGATGAACACAGTCCTTACACATGCCAGAGACGACTGTTCAGTGCAGGGATGAAAGCGTCCACCCAGATACCAGTATGGCAGATCATAAGAAGAAGGCTATAAAGAAAAATATCCTCAAAGTGAATCAGATCCTGTATGGGTGATGGGAAAGGTGTTTTAGAAAAGAGGCAGAATATATAAAAGGTCTTGAAGAATGTCAAGGAGAAGCATTTAGAATTGAATTAGAATGTAAACATCACATGTGAAAAATTCAGAGACATAGCTAAAGCAGTACTTAGAGGAAAATGTAAAGTTTAAAGTACATTTATCAGGAAACAAAGTTCAAAAGTAAATAAGCTGAGCACACAAATGCAAAAGTTGGAAAAATAACAGCAAACTCAGAAACAAAAGGAAGGAAATAATTAAGGTAGAAGTCAATAAACTAGACAACTACAATAATAAAACCAAAAGCTGGTTCCTTAAAAGGTTTGATAAGACAGACATCTGCCAAGACTGACCACGAAAAAATAGAGAAGATTCCAACAAAACACAATTACAAAGGAGAATCCAGATACAACATGGTTTAGGAATCAGAGAAAAGGTTTATATTTTGACAGATGAAACTGAGGGAAGGCATTGTAAGAAGAAGACAAAATTGAACAAAGCCAGACAGGGGCACATTGGGGAGACCACAAGTACAGTTGCCCCTAGAACAGCACAAAGCTTAGGGGCACCAACCCCCCAACCAGTTGAAAATCTGCATATAAATTTTCGTTGTGTTTTGTTTTGCCATAAGGCACAGGTGCTCACTGGAGAGAGACAGAGAAAGTGAGAAACACCCCTGGGGGTGTGTGTGTATGGCCACACCACAAGTCCTTTTTCCTCTATTCTCCTCTCAGTGTTTTGGGCACACACACACACACACACACACACACACACACACACACATGCACCCGACATGATATTCAAACCACCAGGGCCAGGACTTGAACTGCATTTGGCCATGTGGAAATTCATTACCTTACCCCCCATGCCACCTGCTGGCCCCTGCATATAAATTTTTACTCTCCCCAAGCTTGACTAATAATTACTGTTGACTGGAGCCCTACAATAACATAAGACAGCTAATTAACACATGTTTTGTACATAGTGTGTATAATATATCTATGTCCTTACAATAAAGTATGGTAAAGGAAAAAATATTAAGAAAATCTTAAGAGAAAATGCATTTACAGAACTATATCTTCCAATATACTTACTAGGGAAAAAAAAACTGGATATAAGTAGACCCACATAGTTCAAACCCACATTGTTGAAGAGTTAGCAGTAATTGGTTTGAATACATGAAGTTGAAGATACTGGTTGAGAACTATGAAATAATGCTAGATGGAGAGCCAGGTTCCTAATGGTGAAGACCCTTGGCAGCAGAGTTTACTCTGTGAGCAGTAGGGAGTCACTGATTGTTTTTGAGCAGGGGCAGATAGTCAGAAATACGTTTCAAGAATTGCCTAGTTGCAATGAGCATAATGATGGTGACTGTGGTTGTTCCTAGTAGAAGATAACAGAAGTCAGATCAAGGCTCTAGAAACAGAGACAACCCCGGAAAATGGCACAGGTGAAGCAGTCTGTGGTTTGGCAATCATGCATGGGGGTGGAAGTAGGGAGTAGGGGTGGAGAGGTGTCAGATGCAGCCAGAGAGTCAAGCCAGAAGTCACTTCATTGTTTATCAGATCCATGTTAACCTTCAAAATAGTTTCAGGTAGAGATTGAACTGGAAAGGAGATACAAAGGAATCAGCTGAGGGGTCCAATAACTTACATGTTCTTTACTGTTTTCAGAGTACTGTCATCTTAGTTGATCTTCCTAGTCTGTGGGACAGGCAGGTAAGAAGACCAGCTCGTCCAAACCACAGGAGCCAACAGGACTGATGTCAATATCGCGACCATAATTATGACAGGAAGTGGGTCCATTATTGGAAAACCCCAGGGAAGGCAAGGCTTCATCACGTGACACACCAAAATATTTTTCTTCTGTTGTTTACCCACTGCCCAGACTGCGTTCTATGTTTGCTGAGTTCGCCATTTTGGTCCAGGTTGAATGAGGCAAGATTGCCTTCCAAACCAAGAGGCAAAAACAAGACACTTGCTTGCCCACTTTTCCTTGCAACTAGAGACAAGGCTGAGGGAGAACGAGCTCTGGCCACCAGGCGACCCTGCACAGAGGCTCACTCAGGAGCTGGGACCTGGGGGAGAGGGGAGCACTCTCTCTCTTCAGGGGAGGTGATGGCCATGAAGTTGGGTACTTGATACAGAAGTAGCTCTGACAATAGTGGGGCCAATGGCTGTGATAAGTTAAGGTCCTGGCACAAATTCCATGTGGCATTTTCTCGTCAGACCAGTTCTGGGGTTGGGTGCTGGGTGCTGTCCCAGGAAGCCCAGCCTTCCTCTGAGCACTCCAGTTCTCCCAGTTCCCCAGCTGCCCAGTCACTTCTCTGCTTAGGCGGCCAAAGCCACTTTCTGCTGCCTATAGTAAAGAGCCCTGACAGACATACATGAACATTATAAATGTTTTGTTTTTAAAATTTGGGGGGAGGGGGTTGTCATAGGGCACGTGCATTCACTGGAGAGAGACTGAGAGAGACAGTGAGAGGGAAAGTGAGAAATCACCCCTTGGTGAGGGGTTGGAGGAGAGCAGAAAATGGCCACGCCACAAGCTCTTCTCTTCCATTCACCTCTTCTGTACAGATTTTGGGCATGCGCACACGCACCTAGCATAATTTCCAAGCTGCCTGATCCAAGACTCAAACTGTAGTTGGCCAAGAAGGAATCCAGTGCCTTGATCACCACGCCATGTGCTGGCCCCTATTTTACTCTGCTGTTATAATATTAAGGTTTATGTATTTATTTTTTCACAGGAGAGAGATGCACCCCCAACAGGCCTTGATGACCCACCTGTAACTTTAATACAGTCCCATATTATGGGTACACGTGTGCCCAGTGTACTCAGCAAAGGTCACAGGTGAACACGGAACCTTCCCACATGGATCAGCTTCACAGAGCGTCATGTTTTATTGCTGCACCACACACAGCCCATTTTATCTTACTTCAAATACCACATGTGTATCCATTCACCAATCCTGACCACCAGTTTAAATTAAGACCTCTGACAAATAGGTAAGCTGAAAGCAGAAAAGGTTTTATTTTAATAAGCAATAGTAAAGAATCATTTTCTAGAGTTGTTAGAATTATTTATGATAATTTTTAAAAAGAGGCATACGAAATGGTATACACTCAACTTCTCTGTTACACACTCAGGAAAAGATACCAAAATATTTGTTCACAGTCATTATTTTGGGTTAGTGGGCAGTGACTGATATTGATTTTCTCTATTTTGCTTGTATATAGTTGATAATTTTCTACCATGCATTATGTCACTCTTGAGTGATGAAAAATTATTTTAAAACATATAGAAACGTGTCTGTCTTCTTCTGCAGGTATGCTGACCATGACCTGCCATTGCCACTGGAACGTTTCAGATCAACTTCCTTGCCTAGGTCTGATGTTCCCACATGGGATATGCAGGGAGTAACAGCCCAGCCTCTCTAGCCCCACCTTAATCCCACCCAACTCCTCAACCTCCATTGTCCTCAGAGAGAGCGCAGGAAGAAATCTGAGCACCCCCCACTTCACCCCTTCCCTCCTCCTCCTCTCTCCTCTGTCTGCCTCCAGGAGGGTGTTTTCTGCTCTGTTCTCTACCTGCAAGTAAGTGACCAGGCACTGGCTGCTCCTGCTAGGCCAGGACCCCGAGCATGAGCCACACTAATTCCAGAGTGCCCTCGGGGGGTAGCACCCCTAAATCACAGTTTCTAGCTTTATCATAGAGCTCCATTTGTGTCCTGTGTTTATTTCTCATGTGGTTCCAAAGTTGGATGAGAATGGACAGATGAGATTTAGTGGTCCAGACACACCGAGGCGTCAGGCACCTGTGACAAACACTATTTCCTTAGGCTTCTCAGAGCCCTGCATGCTAAGTACCAGGGGCTGGTGGACGGCTCTCCTCAATCACCTGTCACGCTGGGGAGAAGACTTTCAGCCCGCGATCTGCTGCCAATCCGGCCTGCAGCGTCTCTTCACCACCTTGTCAGGATACACATCATCACTTAATATTCAGAACCCCTCTTCCAGGATCCAGCGCCTTTGTAACTGCAGTATGAAACCCTGGTCATCAAATAAAATATCTGAAGCCGGGCCCCGAGGTGCCATTAGCAGTGAGACATTTTAATGGGATTATAGCGTTCTTGTTCAGAAAGCAGGCACTGTTGAAGCCTAGAAAGCTTATCCATTGATCGTAACCCTTTCCTTCACTAAGTATAGGAAAAGAAAGCAAGTCCTGGGATCTGGAATCCGCAGTTCTGCCTTTGCTGTTAGATTAGTATTCCTTCCCTCCTGCAGATAAGTGCCTACATTTCAATAAGCCATTACTCTTAAAATCAAGCTATAAAAACACACCCATCTTCCCAAGAGTTTATCAGCATTTTGCATAGTGTCTGGATACTGGCAAATGCTTTAAAAATCACAATGAAGGAACCAGCCAAACTCCAAATATTACATGTAATCTCCACCCAACAGCTTTTAGGGCAGACAATTACCAAAGCTAATCACTTCTTTCTCAGGTTTCCTGACTATATTTTCCTCAAATTCATTCTTCAGGTATAACCAAGGTCACAAAAGCAACCATTTGAGACATGCATGTTATTGAACAGAAAAGCAAACCTCTTCAAACAACCATCCCTTAAAATTGCTTCTTGAATACACCAGAATGCTTGCGTTGGAGATGTAAAGTCCTGGCATATACACAAATACGAAATAACACTACCAAGGATCAAAAGTCGCCAGCAAAACTGTTTCTAACAGCATTGTTTTCTAGGAAATTAAACAAAAGTTGCCTATGAACAGTGAGGCCATAGAAAGTCCTTTCTAATAAAATGGGGACACAGTCAGCTGGGATGCTGGTGGCTGGCCTCCAGGGGGATTGGAACATCCAAGGCCAGGCTGTGGGGCTGGTGAGTTTCGGCCATTGTTGCCCAGTTTAGACCACACTGCAGCTCCCTCCATAGACTCCAGGTCAGACCTGGAAGGCACCTCAGATGTCCTTGTTTACAGCACCTGGACAGATGATGGGTTGGTCACCTGCCAGGAAGTGAAGGGCACAGTTAAAAGGCCTCTGTGCCGTCTCCTCACAGTCACCATCACTGGACTCTGGGCCTCATCTTTCTCACCAAACAGTGCCCTTGGGGGGCATGACTAGGGCCAGAAAACATAAATGGGTGTCACTTGACAATAAAGTTACAAGGAGCACTTGAATCTGCTGTCCAGAAATATCAAGAGCCCTGGACAGAGGAACTCCTTCAGTGAATCAGCAGGCGCTACTTACCTGGAAGGGGAGACACCATGATCACGGTACTATGAACTATACATCAGCCAAGTTTATGAGGGGATGGCAGAAAGCTTATGGAACAAGCAAATTAATACACAAGTTTATTTTGGTACAAACGTTTTTTGAAATCCACTGTTTTTCATAATATATATTTTCTATGAACTCTTTGAAGATCCCCTCCCCATCGATGAGAACACATTTATAAACATTTCTCACCTTCCACTCCTATATGAAAGAAAAACTGATCAAATACTTACAAAGTTGTAAACCATAGCTAAAGCCATTTCTCTTTTCAGCCTACTTGCTCATTTCACAGTGGCCCACATCTTTTCAGAGTCATAGGCAGCTTTCTGTTTAAGAGCACAGACAACCCAGCCAAGAGAGCCCCACATTTTACGGTGTCAACATGAGCCCCAAGTGCAGGACAGAGAAGCTTCAAACGTTTGAATAAGGCAAATCTAACTAGCCTAACTCCTGGCTCCCTGCTCTACTCCCAAATGTTAAAACACTTGGTCTACCTGTCTGTCTCAGTCTCTACAGAATCCAAAAGACAGATATTGACTGCCATTCTTTAGCAGAGTTAACTGGACACTTTATGAATCAGTTCTGTAGAAAACCTCTGCCCTGATACCTCTCCTCAAGGTAATAAGGATGCTTTCCTCATCCACTACTTATGTAAGTGTTAACCTCTGTAACTTCCTGGGTCAGCTGATAATTTGTTTTAGTGTGATGATGTATGTGTTGCATTATTAATTATTTCATGTAAAATATATGTAAAGTATCCCCCCCAAAAAAACCAAACAAACAAAAACAAAGAAAACCCAACGCTTGGGCTACAGAAGCTGAAAGCATCCATGTGGTTTAGTGGATCTACTCTGCTTCGAATTTTAGATCCCAAGGACCCACCTTACACTCTTCCTTGAGGATCTCATAGACACCCTAAAGTCAAGGTCTTCCCTTCCTGCCCATCCTCTCAACTGCATCACCTTGCATTTTCCATCTCTTAATTATGTGACTGGCAACCCATCCCTCCCGCAGCACAAAACAGAGACTGGGAGTGGTCCTCGATACCTGTCTTCTCCTAACTGCCCACGTCCAAGCTATCACCAAGTCCTGATGGCTTTACCTCTGAATGTCTTTGCAGCCTGTCCATTCCTTTCTTTCTTTGTTTGTTTTCTTTCTTTCATGACAGAGACAGAGACAGAGACAGATAGGAATTCTCGATAGGGTCTTGTCACACTGCATTTCCTTTCCCCTGCCCTCTAGCTGGTCAGGATCTTGGGCTCACGCTCCTGCTGAGTGTTTCCAGCCCACTTGGGATCTGACCCATAGTCAGCCACGTGGCTTCCAGCACCACACGGCTGCACACTCCGGCCTGAACACTGCGACTGGGCTCCAGTCTGCCCATTTCTCTCCAGAAATCAGGATACGCTTCTGTCAACAGTATCCTAACCTCCCTGGGAGGCTCTGTAATTAATGGGAATCACCTTCCATTCTGTAAAATGTTTATAAATATGTTTTACTCTTGTCCCTTTTCCAATCTAGGACCATGGAAAAGCACAAATCTGACGTCATTTCTTTATTTGAAATGCTAAAAACAGCTCCCTATTATTCTCAGAATAAAAAGCAAAATTCCCAAGGCAGCTTAGGGGTCCTGCCTGACCAGGCCTTGGCTTCAGCTTCAGCCAGCTGGCCCTCATTGTCCTCTCCAGATGCCTCTGCCCAATCCAGGGGCCTTGGCAAACCCTCTCCCTTCTCCCTGGACTTACTTTCCTACAGGGATGCCTTTACAGACTGAGCCCTGATGGACAGGTCTCCCTGCCACCTGCTTACCCCTCTCTTCTCCCCCAGAGCACTTACCAGTGGGTCATGACACGTGCATCTGCCTGTCTCCTATGGTCCACCCTTCAGCTCCTGAAGGGACTCCTGGGCTCTGCTCCCATCAACCCCAGGGCCTCACATGGGGTTGGCACACTGTCAGCACACTGTCTATACAGCATGCAGAATGAACACAACTGAGGGCAGATGTTTCTAAAGAACTTGGCACTCAGATTCCAGTGGTTAAGGCCTGACTCACTCAGGATTCTCTTCTTTGTCTACAACGGTCAGTTTTTCAGAGTTTCAAAGATCTAGAGGATCATCTAGTCCTTATCTCTAAGAGATCTACCCAGTGTAACCTCGGCTTAAAAAATGGAGGAGGTGGTATTGTTTGGGTGTGATTTTTGAAGACAATGACAGCAGGTAGGCATCCTTTAAGCATCTGATTAATAGAATCTATGAAGGTTATGATAAAAATTTTAACACCACATCCTCCATCTAAGCTGAGAACACATCTAAGAGATGAGAAAGCAGGATTTCTTTCCCATAGCCTCGTCCCCCATGGATAAACCGGAAGATAAGAGACTGAGAGACTGCGCTACAAGGCAGTGTGGTATAGTGTGTGTACCGGCTCTGGACCCTGGTTACCTGAGTTCAAAACCTGCCTGTGTCATCCACTGGTTGTGCCATCTCGGGCAAGTCATGCCATTCTTTGTGGTTCCGTATCCTCGTGCTGGAAAGTGGGGACAATAACTGCATAGGTTGTCAGGATTAAATAAGTTAATGCATGCTCGGTGCTTTGAGCACATCCTGTGTTGCTTATAGCAAGCAATCTTCAAATATTTGCCATTTTATCATTTCTAGGCATTTTTATAAGGCGCTTTACAGCATTCTGGCTAAAACTGTTCTATTTTGGTTAGATGGAGCTCAATTAATATTTAAACTAATACATTAAATTAAAATGGGCACTGGCTTGTAATGTTGTACATAAAACTATTTTTAATGAAAATATTCTAAATGCATAACCTTGTTGATTCAGATAAAACAAACAAATGCCTGTTAGTAGATGGTGGTTGGCTTCTTAACAGAGTGTAACAAAAAACATTCCTCAAATATGCGTGAATAACCTGCTCGGTACCCGGTGAGTTCACAAGCATATGCCTCGTTTACCTTTGATATATAAAGTAACAAAATCGTAGTGAGTTAACAGAGCTCGATGATAAAACCAGGGGAGAAAACAAACAAAAATAAATCAGTGCGTTAGAACAGCATGTGTGTACCTACAGCTACCCTTGACTTGCAAAGAATGTGTGTGAAGTACATCCAAGAGAAAGGAGCTTATTATAAAATCATGATTTCTAGTGACTATCATGTTTCCAATGGGACACACGCCTATCCAGTTTCCAACTGGGGACATGTCTGTGATCATCCCTCGCATAGAGAGGTGCACACAGAGGACAGACCATAGGAACGCTCCTGAATATACACCCAAGAAATACGAATGAAGAGAGGAAGACCCAAGAACGTTCATAGTCACTATGTGATAGCCAAAAATGGAAAAACAACCCAGAAGTCTCTCCATCCAGAAGAACAGAGAGCAAAGTCTTTCGTGTTTATGTAACTGGGTGCCATAGAGCAATGAACAGTAGACGGACTGCTGATGGAGATGATAAACAGACACGGCTCACGGATATTATACCAAGTAAATGGGTCTGAACAAAGGAGAATGTACATGTGATCCTCGTTACCTGAAGTGTGAGTTTATTTCATCAGTCATGACAGAAGTCACAATGACAGCCTTCTCTAGGAGGCGCAGGTGCAGACTGGGAAGGTGTAGAAGGAATTCTTACAGGGCGCTGGCAAGGTTCTGTGTCTTTTTTTTTTTTTAGAGAGAGATTTTTGCTATAGGGTTTCTGTTCTCACTGGGAAGACAGAGACAGAAAGTGAGACATCACCCCCCCCCGACAGGAGGGATGGCCACGACGCAATCCCTTCTCCTCCTCTCTCCTCTCGGGATCTTGGGCATGCATGCACATACACCCGGCATGAATTTTAAGCCACCAGATTTGGGACTCGAACCGCAGTTGACTACATGAGAGTCCAGCGACGTGACCATCATGGCATCTGCTGGTCCCTGTTCTGTGTCTTAATTTGGGTAATGGCTGCACAGGTTTACACATATGTAAAATTCATCAAGCTGTATGTTTAACATTTGTATATTTTACTGTATGTAAAGTATATGTGTTTTACTTTTAGTAATTTCTAAAAACCTTTCCAAACTCATTTAAACTATGACTGTTTATACTTAAACAAAACTAACTGCTATTTGATTTCCCCATGTGGCTGGAGAGCTGGCAGAGTGCTCCACCCCCCATACACCAGATCAAGTACATAGACTAAACTTTATGCCAGTCAATGCCTCCCTCACGTTGGCCCTAACCCCCAACGTGGCTGTATTTGAGGACAGGACTCATAAAGATGCAATTAAGGACAAATGAAGTCGTAAGTGCAGGGCCCTAATCCAGTTTCACTGCTGTCCCTGCAAGAAGTAGAAAAGAGGGGCCAGCAGGTGGTGTGACGGTTAGGGCACTGGACACCCATGTGGCTGACCGCGGTTTGAGTTCTGGACCTAGTGGCTTACTTTCTCACGTTCTCTCTCTCTCTTTCTCTCTCTCTTTCTCGTGAGTGCATGTGCCCTACAGAAAATTAAAATAATAATAATAGACTATTCTTAAAAAAAAAAAAAAAGACGAAGAAGAGGAAGACGTGCCAGCGGCATGCACAGAGGAAAGACCCCATGAGGTCACAGCGAGAAGGTAGCCATCTGCAAGCCAAGGAGAAACCAAGTCTGCTGACACACTGATCTTGAACTTCAGTCTCCAGGACTGTAAGAAAATAAATTTCTGTTGTTTAAGCCACCCAGTCTGTGGTATTTTGGTATGGCAATCTAAGCAGATGAAGGTAACAAGTAAGAAAGCTTCCAGAGGAATTCCCAGAGCCCAACGCAGGCCCTGTGGAGTTTAGGGGACCTCAGTGTTGGTATCTGACTCTTGCTGGGAGAAAGCTAAAGGCTGGTTAGAGCCACCAGGGCACAGACAGAGGAAGACTCTGCTTCAGGCAAAAGGTCCTTGTACTGCCAACGGACCAAGGGGGTGTGCTCCCTGTCATCATAATGTGGGCTCTACAGAAGCAGCCTGCCTGTACTAGAGGAGGTGAAGTTTAACATTAGATAAGTCTGAGGCCAGCAGGTGGCAGGCATCCTGCTTAAGGTGCTGGACTCCCACATGGCTGGCCGTGTTCGAGTCCCAGACCTGGAGGCTTGCTTTCTTGCTTTCTCTCGTGATCACACTGAACTATGGTAAATTATACAGTGATAATAATAAGTATAATTAATAAATAATTCTTTAAATAAATAAATAAAATTAGATAAATTTAACACCACTGCATGTTTACCGGAACTGCTGAGGCTGAGTGGCCGATACCAGGAGCTGATGCTGATGTGGTACAACTACAACTCTCATGCATTGCTGTTGGGAGTGTAAACTGGTACAACCACCTCGGAAAACTGCCACTATCTCTAAAGCTCAACAAAACCTACTCTACGACCTGGCCATTCCTCTCCTGAGTGCATGTATCCTATGAAAATCAGTGTATATGTGCACCAAATATATGTACAAGAATGTTCAGAGTGAAACGACCAGTTGTCTTTCAACAGAAGAATGGTAAGTTTGGTATATTCACACAACGGATTAGTAAAAGCAGTAAGAAAGAATGAACTTCCAACACACACAAAATATGGAAGAATCTCTAAAACAAAAAAAGTTAGGTGTAAAGATTATATACTGTATTATGCTATTTATAGGAAGTTAAAAACAGCAAAACTGCCTTATGGTGCTAGAGGTCTGAGCATTGGTTACAGTGGTGATTAGTGTGAACTGAGAAGAAGCATGAGGGGAGCCTCTTGGGGGGTCAAATATGTTTCATATTTCGATCCAAGGGTTAGTTATACAGGTTCTCAGATATGTGGAAATTCAATAAACTAAAGAGTTGGTATTTCCGCTCGTCACTGTCTTCAAGTTATATTGCAATTTTTAGAATCAAAAATTAAACAAGAGTTTTTATTATTACACTGGACCATATTATGTAACTGATAGACTGGATTGAATTCTTCACCACCAAGGGAGAAAAGAAGACAAGTCTGTTAAGTGGGCACAAAAGAGTCATGGAGAAGGGCAGTAGATGGCATAATGATTACATGGCTGGACCCATGTAGTTGACCACGGTTCAAGACCTGGACCCAGCAGCTTGAAACTCACACAGGGCCCATGTGCGTGTGTGCCCAAGATCCTGAGAGGAGAATGGAGGAGAAGGAATTGCAGTGTGGCCATCCCCCCAGGGGGGATTTCTTGCTTTCTGTCTCTCTGTCTCTCCTGTGAGCACACACACCCTTTAGCAAAAATCTCTCTAAAAAAAGAAAGAGTCAGGGAGACTAGAGATGGCTGCTGTCTGTACCCTAGCACACCTTGTTCATTCGGTACATCTGTTACATACACGGGGCAGTTTCTTTCATTGGAGATGCCTTGAGAGATAAGGTAGTACTTTCTGAGCCTGCCCAAATGATTACTAACATTTCTGCTTACTCTTTAGTTGCCAAGATGAACCCCGATGTGATGACGTGAGAACCATGGCTGATGCTACATCTGCAGGTTTATTCACCTGTGTCTGGTGTTCATATCCAAAAACACTGGGGGAGACGGAGTGCCCTGCTGAGCCTAAGGATCTCTATCAACCAGAGCCACCGGCTACATTATCCAGCTAGCGATTCCAAAAGACCCTAACTATTCCTTTCAATTAACATAGCTCTTAGCTTGATAATGCTTAGGCTGGCTAATTGCCAATGATTAGCCTAAGGAGATATAGGGATATAAATTTGTAAAAATATATGCTATGTATATATGTGTAAATAGATATAGGTACATGCATGCAAATATATACACATACATGTATGTGTACAGGTACATAGGTGTGTACACACACACACATTTAAACATTTTACTTTAGCTTTACTTTAGATTCTACTTTAGCTGTTATTTTAAGCCACTTCTGGTTAATGGTAGTAAACCAACCACATATATTTTCATCTTTTTCCTCTCAAGACTCCACTTACAAGGTGCAGATCGGGTATAAATCCACAAAGAGAATTGAAGAAAGACCCACAGACATGAGATGTAAACACATTATTTTGAAAGTGGACTGTCAAATCCCAAGGATACAGGCCTAGTCAAGGACAAAGTGGACGAGAACCTGGAAATAGGGGCGTCCCTGAAACAGAAAAGCCAGGTCCCCAGCCCTCCGCCCCACGCGACACACATCACCAGGAGCCAGCAGCTACTCCAGCAGAGACTGGTATTTGGAGGTTCTCAGCAAAGCAACCTAATGGCTTCCGGCCTGATCACCCTAAAGAGAGGCCGCCGGTCCTCTGCGGGCAACGTCTCTGTCCACCCAGCCTCCATTTGCAGTGTGCTTTCCCATCTCCCAGCCACCACCTAGGACTCTCTTCGGGCAACAGTGTTAGCTTTCCCTTTCACGTGGAGAGGCAGAAGTACCCGAGAATTTATGTCTCCCTCCCCACACTCCCCTGGGAGCCCGTAGCCAATGACTAACAGGCCTGGAGTCTGAAACGCCACTGACTCAGATGGAGACAGCTGCTGTCTTGTACACCAGAGCTCCCCTGTGTGATGGGGCTGAAGTTGCCCTCCAAGGCACTCAGAGATCGCACCCCTGCCTGACTTCTCCCCCGCCTCTTCCCAGCTCCCCTGGGGCACACGAACCCCCTTTGTGTCTGCTTCTGCAGTCTCACCTAGGATACTACGCGCATCGACCACCAATACAGACCTCTGGCCAGCTCCAGTATGCAGTCCTGAGTGCGAATGGATAAGTAGGGATAACCAAGGACTTGCTGAAAACCTCTAGTATGGAGAGGAGTGAGCAAATAAACAAGACGTAAACAAAGGCCAGCCTGATAGTGCAGTGACTCAGCCGAGGAAGCTGGATCCCACATGGTCAAGGGTTTGAGTCCAGCCCTGTTGGCTTGAAAAACGTATCAGAGAAAAGGCAATGTAATACATTGTAAAGTTATATGCAATTCAATGTAATATAAACAGGACTATGATGATGATAATAAATAAATTTTAAAATTTTTTGAAAAGGAAAAAAAAAGAAATGTAAGTGGAACAGAAGAGATAGTCTGAAGATAGGCCCATACAATGGACAACCGATTTTTGACAAGGTATCAGTGCAGCTCAAAGAGAGAAATAAAAGCCTTTTAAATAAAACAAACAAACAAAAACCCATACCAGCTGCATGTGTGTGTGCACACAGTCCTGACAGGATGAAGAACGGAGGAAGTGGGACTGCAGTGTGACCAGGCCCTGGAGAGCACTTCCTCGCTCTCTCTCGCTCGCGCATGCACACAAGCCTTCTAGCATTTAAAAAAAAGAAACCAAAAGAAAAATGAAAAACTAAAAAAGATGTAAACTAGCCCACTCCAGTTTCTCAAGTAAAAGAAAGAGATAAGAAGTGGTAAAATGGGGAAAAGATGAAACTCGGGAAAAGGCAAGGTAACGATTCGCTGTGCAGGTCCCATAACAAATGAACCCTGAATCATCCACCTCCATAAGCGCATTCTCTCTGCTTCATCAAGGGGAGCCTCACTGCACAGAAGAAGCTACAGACAGATGGGTAATTGCCGACCCCACTGCGCAGCGCTAAGCCTGCCCCACCCCTCACCCCGCCCTCTCTGCGCCATGCACTGGGAGGAATTTTGAAAACAGCCTTTGCACTGTGCCCTCGCTCATGGACAGGCTGAGACTAATAGGAGGAAGCCAAGTCCTGTCCCCCTCATCCTCCACTCTTCTCCAAGCAGTCTTCAGATTCCTCACGTAACTTCCATGTAATATGCACTTTTCATGCTGGCTTAACATTCTTTCTTTTTCTTTTTCTTTTCTTTTTTTTTTAAGCCAGAGGTCTCCCTGTGCCTCGGCCTTCCTGAGTTGCTGGGATCACAAGCACACGTGGCCATGCCTGGCTTTCAGGTTAGACCAGGAGTGGGAGCTGGGCCTCCCATGTGGCCCCAGCCAGCAGAGCTCGGGGTCTTAGCAGTGCGTGCCACTGTGGCTGGGCCTTACGGTTCTTTCATCAAAGCTAGTCATCGCCTACCATGCAGTGACAACATGCCAGGTTGAAAGTATACTTCATGGGAACCAGCAGTTAGCGTAATGGCTATGTCGCTGGATTCCCACGTAGCTGACTGTGGTTTGTGTCCCGGACCTGGTGGCTTAAAACTCACGCCGGGTGCGTGTGCGTGCGTGCCCAAGATCCGGAGAGGAGAATGGAGGAGAAGGGATTGTGGCGTGACCATCCCCTCTGGGGGGTGATTTCTCGCTTTCTGTCTCTATGTGATTTCTCGCTTTCTGTCTGTCTGGCAAGCGCACGCACCCTGTAGCGAAAACCTCTCCAAAAAAAAAAGTATACTTTGTAATTTATTTTACACACACTGCATCTTTCTTTCAGGTTACAGCAAATTAATTTATTTGGGGAAGAAGAAATGACTCCAAGTATTTCCTTAAAAGCTGGCTCAATTGTTCCTTTCCTTCAATTTTAGTAAGAAGTATATACTATTGATGATTTTTTGTGTGTTTCATTTTTTTTCTTTTCAAATTTATATTTCTCTTTTATAAATTGCCAAAAGGGTTCTGATCTAAAAATCAAAAATTAAAGGGAACCAGCAGTTAGCGTAATGGCTATGTCACTGGACTCTCACGTAGTCAACCACGGTTCGTGTCCCGGACCCAGTGGCTTAAAACTCACGCTGGGCGCATGTGCGTGCATGCCCAAGATCCTGAGAGGAGAATGGAGGAGAAGGGATTGTGGTGTGACCATCCCCCCTGGGGGGTGATTTCTTGCTTTCTGTCTCTATGTCTCTGTCTGTCTGGTGAGCACATGCGCCCTATAGCGAAAATCTCTCCAAAAAAATTAAATAAAATCTTGGAATTTAAGACCATGCCAACAAGCTAAATCATACACAATTCCTGACTAAGAAACTACTAGGGAATAGTACCCAAATAATAAAGACACATTCAATTAATCATATCCTTATTTCAGAAAAGAATCATTAAACATTCATGTCATAAGTTTATTTGCTATGAGCATAAGAGGCTGATCTATTTTTCAGAGATTCCAACTGCACCTCTTAAACTGTTCTTCATATCTATTATATATATGAATTTAAATGTTCTTATTTCTTTTTTTAGATTTATTTAATTTTATTTATTATTAGTAGTATTAATTTGTTGTATGGCACACATACTCACCAGAGAGAGAGAAAGGGAGAGAGAGAAATTGCGAAAGGAAACCACCAGATCTGGAACTTCAACCAGAGTTGGCCATGTGGGAGTCTAGTGCCTTAACCACCACGCCACCTGCTGGCCCCAAAACATCCTTATTTCTTATGCAACTGGTGTCTTACTAGAAAGAATGGTGCGGGCCAATCCAGGTCCAAGGTACAAAGTCATGGGGCCGGCAGATGGCACGGAGATTAAAGGCACAGGACTCCCACATGGCTGACCATGGTTTGAGTTCTGGACCTGGTGGCTTGCTTTCTCTCTATGTCTGATTAGTGCATGTGTCCTGTAGCAAATTAGAAAAAATAATAATAATGACAAAATTAAATAAATAATTCTTAAAAACAAAGTACAAAGTCATTATAGCTAGTAACCGCCACTTGTTTTCCACTGAAAATGGCAGATTATTCCTGGGCCCTCCTCACCAGCAGCCCCTATGGACTACAGAGACTGTGAACTTGCAGACGCTCTGTCCCAACGGGGTACCATTGGAAGCTCTGTGAACTGCGCAGAGACCAAAGGCGGAAGAAATGGTCACACCGCACCAAGCCCTCCTTTTCTCATGACCTTGTTCTCTCACTGTTCATGATTTTGATACCAAAATTTCCAGTATATCCCTCTCTTCCCACACTTTAAATACACACACACACATACACACACACACACACACACACACACACACACCTGCCTATCATCTAGCATCTGGTTTCTGTCTACTTCTTTTTGAAAAGAAAAATCTTAATATGGGACCAGCAGTTAGCATAATGGCTATGTCGCTGGACTCCCATGTAGTCGACCGCAGTTTGAGTCCCGGACCTGGTGGCTTAAACTCACACCGGGTGTGTGTGTGTATGTGCCCAAGATCCCGAGAGGAGAATGGAGGAGAAGAGACTGCAGCGTGGCCACCCCCCCCACCCCCGAGGGGTGATTTCCCACTTTCTGTTTCTCTGTCTCTCTCTGTCTTTCTGGCGAGCGCATGCGCCCTATAGCAAAAACCTCTCCAGAAAAAGAAAAAAAAAATTAATGTGAAGATTTCCTAATTCGACTTCCAAGCCTGTCTGTCAGAAGTAAAGCAGGAGCTGAGCATAGGGCTTTGGCCGTCAGGGGAAAGATGCTTCCTCAATACTGGCTGGGGTCTTCCAGAGGGAAGGGTAAGGGAATACTATGAAGCCCTTTTTATTTACAGCCAAGTGCACGGCGTTCAGGCTCTGTGCTCACCTTCAGGGAAGGCACAGCAGAGGCAGGGCTGTTGGTGGCTGAGCCACGAAAGCTCCGTTGTGGGTCCAGTGCTCTCTGTAGCCGCAGGAAGCCCAGGAACCAGAGTTCAGTATTAGGCCACTTGAGTTGTTCTCTACTGAGCCCTTCTCATGCTGAAATAGTTTCAGTATGTCTGTTTTCTCATTCTTCCTTCCTGACATTCCTTTCCTTTTATGGTCAATAGTGGGGTAGGGGCATTGGGGACTTTAAGGCAAGAATCTTTTTTTTCTTAAAGGCAGATTTTTGCTATAGGGCACCTGTGCTCACTGGAGAGCTGGAAAGCCAGAAATCACTCCCCAGGGGGATGGCCACACCACAATCCCTTCTCCTCCATTCCCCTCTTGGGATTTTGAGCACACACACACACACACGCATGAGCGCCATGTTGGCCACGTGGGAGTCCAGTGGCATAACCATCATGCCATCTGCTGGTCCCAAGGCAAGAATTTTAAAGCCCTTACGTTTAGTCACAAAATATTAACTTAATCATTCTCAAAGGCTTAATGAGTAGAATTGGTCGTAAGTAGAATTTATGCTAAAGATGAAAAAAATAGGATTCATAGAAAAGCAAGTTTCTTTTCCCTATTTATTCAATAAACGTTTCTTCAGCCAGTGCGGAGTGTACCTGTGGGGGAAGCACAGTAATGCTTCCCTCCTTTTCAGTCTTAAGGGAGATGGAAACAGCTGGGCAGTGGTGCACATTTTGGAAGGACGAGAGGGTGACAAAAGGTTAACAGGAGCCGCTAAAACCCGGAGTGGCATGAAGTGCTGTGAGCGCTCAGACCGGGGTCCAGCAAACCGAGGTCCATGGGACCCACCAGCCCACTGCCTGGTAGGAGCAGTGTCTGTTTTCAGATGATTGAAAATAAATCAAGAGGAGTCAAAATTCTGGGACATGGAGAAATGATCTGAAATTCAGATTGTGGTGTCCATAAATACATTTCACTGGAACATAGCCACGCTCATTGATTGACATACTGTGGCTGCTTTTCCACCACAGCCGCGGAGTCGCGCAGTTGCGACAGAGACCATATGGCCCACCAAGTGGGTTTACTATCTGGGCCTATCCAGAGCAAGTGTGCCAACCCCTGGTTCACAGGAAGGACACACTGAAGCCTGGGGCGAGGGACTTATTTCTGCTTGGCATCACTTAAAATGTATTTATTAATTTCTTCCATGAGAGAGAGACAGAGAGGCAGAGAGATGAGCCTCCCCACAGCACCCTCACACTGCAGTCCACCCCCAGTTTCGGCTGCCCCGGATCAGACATGTTACTGAGGCCCAGCGTGCTCAGGGAGGTAGGTCTTCATTGCAAACCCGGAACCTGGCCCACATGGGTCCCAGTACACTACCACAGCGCCACCACCTGGCTCAACCTCACTACTTCACTTCCACAGCCCTTTAGTCTCAATTGACCCTTCCTCTGTGGGAAGAAACAGGAGGACAGGTTTCATCATTCCCCTGCCTACGGCCCGGGAAGCTGAGGCTCAGTCCAGTCCAGAGACCTGTCCGTTGCTGGGAGCTAGTTAGGGCAGCCCCACAGTCCAATTGGTCCTGAGCCCTTTCCACGCCATGGTGCTGAGACAGAAATGTTGGTGCAACAGTCACACACACACACGCACACACACGCACACACGCACACACCAAGGGAGAAGAGGACATCATAAAGGAGAGTCCAGCTGGGGCAGGTCCAGAGGGAGGCTGATGCTGTACCCAGGGGCAAAGGGGGCTGGAGCTACCTGAGGCAAATCCCTTCTGCCCTGTCCTTTGGTCACTGAGAGCACCCGCGAGGCTCAGAGTCTCCTCTGTGACACGAGTTCTCTCCAGTGTGGCCGTGAGGAGGAAGAAGCTGGCTCTGAGTGGTCACCAGGGCAGTGTGAAGAACTGAGCACGACGCCTGGCACTCTGTAGGTGTAGGCTAACCTGAGGTTTTTAGCTACTCCACAAAGAACTTGCTGGGCTTTTTAGAAGCAAATTGATCTGGGATAAGCAGATGGTGTAGCAGTTACATTGCTGGACTTCCACATGGCCGACAACGGTTCAAGTCCTGAAACTGGTGGCTTCAAACTCACACCGGGCACATGTGTGTGTGTACCCAAGATCCCAGGAGGAGAATGGAGGAAAATGGAATTGCAGTGTGGCTATCCCCTACCCGGGGGTGATTTCTCCCTTGCTGTCTTTCTGTCTCTCTCTGGCGAGTGCATCTATAGCAAAAATCTCTCCCCCAAAAAACCAAATTGATCATTGATCTGTACTTATGGTCAACATATGCATTCACACCTGAACATAAGATTAGGTCAGATTTGCACTTGACCTAACACGATAGAAACATGTCCCCTACAGAACAACTTCTTGTTCCTTTAGGACAAAATTCCCCAGGTATTAGCTCAGGGGGAAATTTTTTTGTATTTTCTAATTATCTGGAAGAGAAGTGAGTGTGAAAACTAGGAAGGAAAATATTAAGTTAAAATTCAGAATTAAGTAAACCAACCATCCAGTACTCTGGGGGCTGGGGGAACGGCTAGAGAGGAAGGGAGACGACAGGAGATAACTGCGAGGAGAGCCAACCTCCTCACTGAGTTGAGCAGCCAGCCCAGCAAGGAGGTGGCCGTGACGCAGTGTGGTCCACGTGGCACCGAAAGCCACCCCACTTAAGAACCAACCCACTCATCTCACTCTACTTCCCACTGCTCACACGAATGACTTCTTCTTTTGGAAATAAAATATCTATTCAAAAGTAACACTTTCCTTTGTGATTATTATGACAACAACCACCTCTACCACCAGATATCCAAATTCGCTAACAATCTGAAACAAATGGAAGAGGATTCCGACGTGAAATGATTCCATACTCAGAAAGCGAGTGCTCTTCTGCGGGATGCAATACAATAGAACAGTGTTTTCGAACGTGCATGTCAGGACCCATTAGTGCTGAAGTCAGTTTAGTGGGCTGGCAGACACAGACACAAACAGATGAGAAGAGAAATATCAGCCTGCATTACACACATACAGGACGCGCGGTGTTGACTGTAATTTGTCTCAGAAATACATGTGGTGCCTGTGTGCGTGTTTATTCTCATCTATACCGCTAGGCTATGATACAACTTATATTCACACTAGGAATCAGAGCCAAAAATGTCTCAAAGCTGCTACAATAGAGTGTGATTTACCTTAGTAAAGTTCAGTAGAAAAATCCTAATTCATTGAACAAATAATTATATTAGGTAGAATTTATTCCCTTTTTTTCTCAGTTTCAGAGAGTTGAAGGGCATGTGTACACGCCACAGAGAGAAAGAGTGAGAGAGCACATACATACACACCTTCCGCGGGACCTAACGGTGTCACGACCCGTGTCCTCCCCTACTCCATCCCATCAGGATCTGGCATGCACGTGCGCCCTGTGTGTGTTTCACGCCCCCAGGACCGGGATTCACACCACAGCTGGCCATGTGAGATCCAACTTGGTCCACACAGTGCTTATCCTGTGTGCTATGGAACGGCCCCAGGAGGAATTTACTTAAATAACAAGCTCTTCCTTTGTATTTAAAATATGCTACAATTTACAGGGAAAAAAAACGTTGGGGGGGGGAAGTTATGCACACCTTGTCAAGCACATTTCCTTAAAGTAAGGTGTGCTTGTTAATGATGCAGACTTGATCATGAGATATAAAATTTATCAAAAGTCAGTAACAGAAATGACTATATTATTTGGAACGATGGCCAACCCACTCCTTTATTAAATAAGTTGCTGCTGTTTTCCACACTAACCATACACTGCTTACTCCACTGTGCAACAGAGCGGAGGGGGCTGAAGAGGAAACCTGGCGGGCAGGGAAGTGCCACTGCCACATTTCAGTGCCCACCCAGGGTCACCGGATATGTACAAAAGTAGATTTCTGTTCTCCAAAAAAAGCATATTTTAGAAAAGAGAAGTGAATGCTTACAAAGTCTCCTATACGGGAGGGCATTCTCCTAATTACTTGCTTTTGAATGCCCAAAAGCAAAAAGTCTATTACCTCTGAGATAACAAGAATTGAAAATCAAGCAAGTCATTAATGGTGGATGTGATGACAACTAATTTCAAAGAAATCATGTCAAAAACATATTCCTAGGGACCAGCCCAGATCATGGTGGCTAAGGTGGCTGGATCCCACATGTCTGACTACTGACTACACGATTTGAGTCTCTGACCCAGGAGCTTGAGAAATACACTAGGCGCATGTGCACGCATGCCCAAAATTCCAAAAGGAGGAAGAAATGGAAGGAAGGGATTGTGGCATGGCCATCCCCTATGGGGGAGGGGGTGTGCTCTCTCTCTCTCTCTCTCTCTCTCTCTCTCTCTCTCTTTCTCTAGCAACCACACACACCTTCTGGAAAAATTAAAAACAAAAACAAAAACCCCCATATTACCTGGTTAAGTCCGTGAATTTCATGAAAAAAGGGTGTGTGTTTCAGAGGTCACCTGAGAAGTACACATTTGTTGACAATAGCCTCAAACAACCTCAGTCAGGGGAACCAGCAGTTAGTGTAATGGCTATGTCGCTGGACTCCCACGTAGTCGACCGTGGTTCGCGTCCCGGACCCGGTGGTTTAAAACTCACGCCGGGCGCGTGTGCGTACGTGCCCAAGATCCCGAGAGGAGAATGGAGGAGAAGGGATTGCGGCGTGACCACCCCCCCTGGGGGGTGATTTCTCGCTTTCTGTCTCTATGTCTCTCTCTGTCTGTCTGTCGAGCGCACGCGCCCTATAGCGAAAAAACCTCTCCAAAAAAAAAAAAACAAAAAAAAAACAAACAACCTCAGTCAGTATGAGGGAGGGATGCTTATGGGGTTCACATGATGGAAATAAGAAAAATGACTGAATGGAAGGAGGTCTACATTTTAACCAATTTAAGTGACCTATTCCCAGGGAGGGGCTTCACCACCGCCTGCACTGGACTTCCCTATACAAGTCACACCGAAGAGCTGGGCTGCAGAGATCATGAACGCACACCTACAGAAAGAAAGGAAAAAGGGAATGGTCTTGTGTTATGTGAATGGGCACCCGGGGCTTCCGATCAAGTCTGCAGTGACGACATCATGTAGAAGTTCAAGAAGTACTAAGTCTCGAACAAGTTACATGGCAGTGGTTATGCCGGAAGTGGCCTCACGGTGATAAAGACTCTGAAGTCAAAGAAACACGTGAAACATTTACATAAATGGTTTCATAAAATGTGAGAGTGGAAGGATGTCATATTTCTAAATGACTGATTTTATATAATATGATTTTAAATATATGCAAACAAACGTATAAATTAAATGTAAGTAGACACTTCACTCTTTACAGTCCTAGAATGTACATATTAAAGTCGACATAAAGCCTTTGTCAAAAATTTTCTTCTTGGAAGCCAGCCCTATGGCACTGTGCAGAGGAAGCTGAATCCTGCATGCCAACTAGAGTTCGAATTCCAGCCACAGAGGCAAGATGCTGGGCGGGCAAGCATGCCCAGGATCCTGGCAGGATGGAGGACTCCAAGAAAAAGCACAGCGGTGTGGTCAGGCACCATCAGAGTTACTTTCTCTCTGTCTCTCTCTCTCACTTTCTCTCCCCCCTCCTCCTTCCCTCCCTCCCTCCCATGCATGCACTCTATCATGAATAAAGCAAAACATTATTAAAAATTATTTTGAAACCTCTCATCTGAAAATTGGGACCGCCTTACAATGGAAAGTTCCCATAGGTGGGCATGCACAGGAATTGCATCTCAGGTGACTAAGGGTTGGCTTGTGGAACTGCAGGCAGCTGTTGAAGTACACTAACATCCCAAAATGAAAATAAATGAATAAATAAACCTGCTAGCAAACCAATTCTTCAATGTGAGTCAATTCTGATGTATCTGTGCCATGTGGAGCAGGGGTCCCATGTGTGCTTCTGGGTTCACCTACAGCTCTGATGACAATTCCCACACGCACGGACTGCTTCCCCCACCCAGCAGGTTCTGCCTCGCCTCTCTATGCCAGGGCTTTCTCTGCCGCCTCTAGAGCTTGCTCAGGCTAACATCAGCAGCCCTCAGTGGCGCTGAAGAAATGGTGGGTACCATACCTCAGTTGCTCTCCCTCTTGGTGGACAACCCTAAGGTTCAGTCCACCTGAAACCAGCAGAGCTGAGCCTCAACTGCCCCCATTGATGACATGCTCAGTGACCTACTTCCTACTGGCTTTCTTCCCTTCCTGGTCTCATGCTCTTCACTCTCTTGCTTGTGTTTCTTGGGCTCACCTCCCAAATAAATGGTGTGGATTCAAATTCTCACCTCAGAGCCTACATACATAGACCATGTGACAATTTCATGTCTTCCTTGAAAAAACAGAAGTCAAAGTAAGACCCTCATTCTTTACACCTGGATTACTTAAATCTTTGGAAATGTTAGAGATCGAAATACTAGAGGACATAAAAGCAATGAAAATAGTTAACGATGAGACAGTGTGGAATGGGGTGGGAGAAGAGAAGAGGTGAGAGAAAGATAGCAAGAGAACAAATAGAGAGGCAGGACATTAGTGGGACACAAATATGGTTTATTACTTGTTGATGACATGTATAGTATTGGCAACTGGATTGGTCTGAGATGTATTTCATGTTGGGTAAAGACTTTTCACAAGCAAAATGATAAATAGTGATTGACTATTTAAAAAATAATTGGAATAATAATAATCGAGGAAAAAATGAAAAGCTATTGGATGATGAAATAAGGATTTTAATGTGTCTGTATTGACTGATATGCATAGTATTCCTTCTGGAAAAAGAAATATAATGCACTGTAAAGTTACATGTGATTCAATGTAATATAAACAAGATTATGATAATAAATAAATAAATAAAATTTTAAAAAATCTTTGGAAATGCTTATGCTTCTTTCAGCAAGGATTTAACGAGCCTTTATGAATACAAAGCATTTTTCTGTGTGTTGTAGAGTAGCAGTCCCCAACCTTCCTAGCACCAGGGACATACCTCATGGAACACAACTCATCCACAGACCAGCAGGAGCTGGGGGAGATTGGTCCTAGGCTGACCCAAGTGCACCACATCCACAGTGCAACCCCATTTCCACCACTGCCACATTGCAATATACGATTAAACAATCACACAACTGGGGGTTGCACTCCCATGAGAATCCAATATGGCTGCTGATCCAACAGGAGACGAAGCCCAGACAGCAATGCCAGCAGTGGGGAGAGGCTGCAAACAGATGAAGCCTCCATTGCTGGCCTGTCACCCACCCCACATTGCATGGCCAGGAGAGAAGTGGGAGCAACAGGCCATGAACTGGAACTGGTCTGCAGCTGGGAGTAGGGGTGGGTTGGGGACCCATGCTGTAGGGTATACTCAGATAAATGACACACAGTTCTAGCCTCAAAGACCTTAGACTTGAGAATGGGACAG
The DNA here is from genome assembly GCF_000334495.1 of Tupaia belangeri chinensis. Taxonomy (NCBI): domain Eukaryota; kingdom Metazoa; phylum Chordata; class Mammalia; order Scandentia; family Tupaiidae; genus Tupaia; species Tupaia belangeri. The sequence goes on from NW_006159849.1 coordinate 7,758,754, forward strand.
GAAGCCTAGGGGAATAAGAGAAACCCTATACTGAAAGAAGATCCAGACCACAGAAAAGTGATGTTTCACTCACTGGCAGCTCCAAAGACAGGGACTACTTCGAACTGACTAGAGTTTCATCACCACCCAGCCAGAATCACTCTTGACGCCTTTTAACATAAATGTCTGACTAAGGACATCCATCTTTTTATAAACCCAGCACTGACTCACAGGTTAGCCGAAATATGGTACACAGTGATAAGTCACTGTGTGGGTGCCTGATTCAATATTGAGAGGCCAACCATTCCCTAAGTGACCACTCCATCTGTGAGGTGTAATACCACATGTCCAGGCAAGCTAAGGAAACCAATGAGGCTTCCTCACTGTCCTTGGTCATGCCAAGCATATTCCCACCTCAGGCTTTTCACTGCGGAGATCCTCTCTGCCCAGGCCTTTCCGTCGAATGCTTGCATGGCTTGCTCCTTCACTACTTTCAGTTCTCTCAGCTCAAGACTTTCCTGACCACCTCTACGAAATACCACCACTCACCCCCGTGTTGTCACACTCCACTGCCTTCCCTGTTACATTCTTCTTCATACCTGACATATTATATACTGGCTTATTTGGCTTGCTCAATGATTGGTTGTTAGTTTCTTCCCACTAAAAGCTCTGTAATAATGGAGACTTTCTCCCCTGCTATACTCCATCCACTTAGAAAAGTGTCTGGCCCAGAAAAATTAAGTATTTTTTGAGAGAATAAACAAATTCTATCACTAGAACCTCAAAATCAGTCAAAATTTCCAAAAAGTCATCTGAGATTGTGACACAACTCTGTAATTCAAGAATCAAGAGGGTACACCGTTAAATTGGGGGGGGGGGATGTTTTTAAGTTTGTACATATGTACCGTGTGTGAAAAAACTTCTGTTTTAATTCTATCATAAACTCATACAAACCATGGAATAGTACTTACTGTCCACTATGTAAACAAGAAAGAAATCTTGAACTTTTAGATCATAGATACTATACCTAGCTTACTAAAAAAGTAACTTATTCATGTGACAAATATATACCAAGTGGTTACAGGGTGTCTGGTGCTGGATGAGGGGCTAGATCTCATTTTTCTTTGGAAAAATCAACTTTACATTTTACTAGAAAGCCACATCTTGCCATTATATAAAGGGAAAGCTCACCTTTTAGAAAACGCGTATGGTTTTTTCTCATTATTTCATTTTAAGCTTTAGTTATTTAACTCAGAGAGCCCTAAAAGAGAATATTCATAGAAAGTACTTCAGGTAAAGTCTTTTATTCATTTAATTGTAAAGATAAACATTCTCTTTTCTTGGAGTTTAAGGGAAGGAAGAACCACTGTTTAGCAACATTAAACGCTCATGATTACAAAAATTACCTACAGAATTGTAAGACTCTAATTATAAAGGACTAATTGTTTCCACCACAAAATCGTGCTCTTCAAATGCAGGAGACATCATCACTGAGGACAATCTTCCATTTGCCTCACATTGAATCATGGCTAGTTTCTCACGAGTTGTCAATTTTACTCCTGGTCATAGTCTAACTACCTTTTTTATGACTTTACCTAAAAGACTGTGGTCCAATTGCTTTCTTTCCACTTCAAAATTCCTATACTTCTGTCTCATCAGTGTCCTCCCAGCTTCTTCTTCTTCTTCTTCTTCTTCTTCTTTTTTTTTTTTTTTTTAAGTTTTTGCCATGGGGAACATGCAGTCACCAGAAAGAGACAGAGGGAGGGAAAGTGAGAAATCACCTCCCGGGGGATGGCCATGCTACAATCCCTTCTCCTCCATTCTCCTGTTGGAATTTTGGGCATGCACACACACGCGCCCAGCATGATTTTCAACTGCCCAGTCTGGTACTCGAACCATGGTTGGTCATGTGGGAGTCCAGTGCCTTAGCCACCACTCCATTTGCTGGCCCTCCTCCCATCTTGTTGAACACATTATCCCATCAGTTAGTCTCTCTCTTACATTTTCTTTTTCTTTTCTTCCCTCTCCTCCCCTTCCCTTCTGTCTTCTCTTCTTTTGGTCAGAGGCTACATGTGCTCACCACAGAGACAGAGAGACGGGGAGAAGAAGAAAGCATCCACTAATGGCGTACTGTCATGTTGCAATCCCTTCTCCTCCATTTCTACCTCCTGTCAGAATTTTGGACATATATACACATGTGCCAGGTGTGTTTTTCAAGCTGCTAGGTCTGGGATTCAAACTATAGAGTCGCTCATGCGGGATCTGCTTCCTTTAAACACTAGGCCATGGGGCCGGCCCACTCTCTTACGTTTTCAATCTCTCTTCCTCTCAAAGGAGACTTCTCTGCAGCCGATAAAGTAGGCTCAAGTCCTTCCACACTGACATCATGGCTTCCCCTCTAACATGCCGTTCCTCGATAGAGCACTCTCTCTCCTGATTGAAAAACAGCCTGTCCCGCTGCTTTCCATTTCCATCCCTCTCCCACCCTTCAACCCCTTGCCGCCAGCTGCCACTTCCGCCCATCTCAGAAAACCGGAAGTCCACAGTCAACTCTAAAGGCTTCGCCTTCATTGCAGTCTCCCCGTGGGTGTGTGGTATGAAGGACAGCGTCCCCAGATTTTCCCAGCCTCCAGGACACTGTGACACTGTATTACTGCACTTCCACCACCGGGCCTCTCCAACTGCCGCTGGTTTAATGTGGTTCTTTTCCTCATCTTTCTCTCATCCTCTCCAACAGATAAGTGTCCCTGAAGGATCCTACCTTTGTCCTTTGCTTCTTCGCTTTCCATTGTCCTTGTCAGTGACTCCTGGGAATTACAATTGCTCCTAAGGACATGACCTATGAATCTCGGTAACTGCCGTCTCTCTGAAGCTCTGTACCCGTACTTCAGTCCTGTCGCTTGGACAAACCTGTCATGCTCCAAAGGAAGCGTTTTGCCTTCTCGTCCTCATGTTCCTTCGTCTCTTCTTTTGGACAATGACTCGGTCATTCTTTCAGCTAAACCTGATGGTGATCTGTGTTCACTTCCCTACTCCCCTTCCTTTTTCCTGTCTACGTTCAGGTTCCTCAGATTATTCCCACACATCATCTCTTAGGTCTGCCTCTTCCTTTTTTAAAAAAAATAAAAAGATTTTTGCTATAGGGCGCATGTGCTTGCTGGAGAGACAGAGAGAAGCAGAGAGACAGAAACCGAGAAATTATCCCCCAAAGGGGATGGCCACCACTACAATCCCTTCTCCTCCGTTCTCGTCTCGGGATTTGGGGCATGCAAGCACACTCTGAGGCATGAGTTTCAACCTCAGAGTCTGGTACTTGAACCGCGGTCAGCCATGTGGGAGTCCAACGATGTAACCGTTATGCCATCTGCTGGTCCCTGCTTCCTCCTCCTTAATCCCACTTCCTCTTACCCCTAATCAGACAATAGGGTCTCTCTGGTCCCCCTCCTGCCAGTCTTTTCTCGTCAGTCTGTCCAGCATAAAGCTGAAGAGTATTGTACTAAGGCATAGTCCAGATCCTGCCAACCCTCTTCCTCAGCAGCCTTCCACTGCTCCCTAGTACTTGCTGAATGAAATCCATACTCCTTAGCTTGGCATACAAATTGCTCCACAACCTTGGACCCACCTTTCCCTCTCTCTATCTCATTTTATCTTCTGGGATTCCCAGTGCTCCAGCCAAAGCCACCATTCCCGTTCCCAGTGCCAGCACACACTTTCCCACCACAAGCCTTTGTTACACTGTCCCTCCTCCAAGCACGATCTCCCTTCTCTGCCAGTCCAGATGCCACCCGTGTAATCCCGGCTCAAAAGCTATCTCTTCCATGTAATCGTCCCAATTTTTCCAACAATGCAAACTGTGTGCCCTGGGAACTCCCGCCGCACTGCGGCCTTCGTCAGCACTTACCCGTTTCCCCCCTTTCTGCGGTCACTTTCAGGAATGGCTCTTTCTCCTTCTAGACCATGAGTGTCCACTGGGAAGAATCCAGGTCTTCTCAGTCTTCAAATCCCCAACCCTCTCCACATCCCCTACCCACTATCCGAAGGAAGATGGCAGCTGAGGCAAACAGGCAACTGACAATTATTTGTAAATTAATGACCATAGCCGAGAGGGTTAACTGTGGGTTTTATTGCTTATAATTCTCTCCTTTTTAGTAATTACGACTGCCTTATAAAATGATAGTCCTATAACCCATGGCACCATAGTTTACGCCTTTAGAGATCGATTCTCAGATGTCTTTTATTCCCCAGCCTTCTGAGGAACGAACTTCTTTAAGAGGCTCAGTAATGGAAAAGGGACGCACTAATGCCACTTGCAGTGAAGGAAAGGCATCCACACAAAACAAATGGCTTGCTGCAGGCTACGGCAAGAGGTACCCCCGCTTACCAGGCCGCATCCCAGGACTCAGGCTGTACCGCGACCCTGACCAGTCAGGTCTTCAGAAAAGGCAGGCTCTGCATTTTAAAGACGATCATACTGACATGAGAAAGGAAATCACTCATTCATGAGTCATCGATGATGCTTTGTATAATTCTTCTTTCTCCAAACAGTATGTTTACCTTGGGAATTTGTAATATTCTTCAACTTTCTTTCATAAGACATTCACATCTCTGGTTTTACTTGCAAATATAAAGATGATGACTTTTTTTTTTTTCTTAAGCAAAACCTCTTAGAATGGTTTTTAAATTCTCTAAGTACTTTTCTCAGAAAGAGATTTGGCAGAAAAAGAGAGTAAAGAACTATGATTCTAAATTCATTTTTATAAATCTATCCTGAAACCTTGGCTGAGATCCAACAACCTCACATTTAAAATGTTAGAAGGCTTGACTTGAAGGACATGAAGAAATGCACTTTAGCTGATGGCTCTGAGAGCACCTGGTCTGTACACCGTCATTAATTAGGAGAAGACGAGTGGGGGGAAAATGCATATGTTGATAGCCCTAGTTATATCATTTGTAATGTGACAATGCTATTATCAACTTTAGCCAAAAAAAAAAATTTTTTTTTTTTTTTGAAAAAGAGAAACGTCTGGTGCCATCACCTTTTGTATTTCCTTGTGTAGCCAAGACTGCCACAGGCTTTTCCGAGAGGACGGGGGCAGCCAGGTCGGA
>NW_006159849.1:7764174-7766051 GCF_000334495.1 Tupaia belangeri chinensis
TGTTTTTAACACTTTTAGCCAAAAAAAAAATTTTTTTTTTTTTTTTTGAAAAAGAGAAACGTCTGGTGCCATCACCTTTTGTATTTCCTTGTGTAGCCAAGACTGCCACAGGCTTTTCCGAGAGGACGGGGGCAGCCAGTTCGGATTCCGACAGCAATGCAGTAGCATTAAGGTGTTCGGACCAAAATATGTCCTAAGCAGGTCCATCTAGTCAGGCAGCATTTTAGTAAAGAAGTATCGCCATATTCAGAGTGCAGGGGCACTCGCTCCTATGAGCGCTGCAGGAGGACAGACGCTGGGAGTCAAACTGCAGTGCACACACAGCGACAAGCCGTCCCCCTTCCCATCTCTGCCTGCCCAGCCCCACACAAGCCTATCTTTATCATGCAGAGACAATTAAAGGGCTGCAGACTCTGGGTGCATTGCTGTGTCCTGGCTCCCACTGGGTGAGTTGTTGCCAGTCTGACATTTTCCCAAATTCTCCACTAGTGAGCTACATCGGGTAGCAAAGCAAGGACTTCACTAACCAGGACCCATCACCACGGTCTTGGGAGGTTTGGGTTCCCGAACCTTACAGGGCACTACCTAGCTATTGTGGGAGAGGCTGTCACCAGTGGTAGACATGAAGTATCCCGTTTCCTACGGAAACCGCCCTGGCTGTGTGGTGCTGGCCGGGCACCTCATCTCTCTGTATGATCTTTATCTCCTTTTTAAAAGGGCGCCCCTCACCACCTATCTCTCTATCCACATCTCAGAGTTCATTCTAAAAGAGCCAACACAAAGGCCATCCATCCTACAGCCATAAGGGTCTCGGCGCTGAAATACCCTGCCAGAAAGAGAACGAAGACCTTTCCCAGCAAAGTTGTGGGGACAGGGAGAGGAATGTGACCATCAGAGACCTTTCTCCTTCAAGTTTACAAGAAATAAACAATAGAAACTGCAGAGTCAGGGAGCCCAAGAACAGGAGCTCAGAAAAGGAGAAGTGCCACAGGATGGAAGCGCCTGTCAAACCCGGGGACACCGGCAAGCCCAGAGGGGTACCGTGGTCCCGTTTCCCTGCCATGTGCCCCCAAACCACATGCCCCATTCCACATCCCCATGCCAGGAGGCCAGGGAAAGGGGAAGCAGAGCCCCTGCTCGGCCAGCCACTCCAGGGGCAGAACACAGGCTGGACTCAGAGTTGCAGGGTCAAAATCACAAACACTGTCCGGAGCCGGGGACATCAGTCAGGGCACGGGCAGCTCTCTGGGTCTGAGGCGCAGTTTGGGGAGCGTGGATGCAATCACACGCGTACACACACATGCACGGGGTTTTACAAATCCGCCCCTACCCCACTGCCTCCCTCCTCACTTCACACACCAAGTGCACCCTGCCCACCGCACCGTTTCCATCATCACATTCTTCCTCCCGGAGAGTCATCGGGAGACGAGGGATCCTAGCGGGGATTCCTGGAAATGTCATCCCCCAACACCTCCGCTCCACCACCTCCACCCCTTCGCTGTACCTTTTACACACACACACACACACACACACACACACACACACACACACAGGCACACCCTTGCCATGTCTGTCATCAGGCCTGCCCGCAGCCCCCAGAGCCCCGGACTCCCTGCGCGCACCGGACTCCGGCGTCTCTCGCCCAACGCCCCTTCCCCCGTCTCGCTGGCTCGATGGCTACAGGCACTGCCCCCTGGATGTCGCCTGCTGTCCCCGCTCAGCCTCACTATTGTTCCAGGCAGCCCCTCTCACGCCCGGGGGCGCCCGTCAGCGGGACCGGGGCTCCGGCAGGGGTGGCATCAGCGCCGGGCACCCACCACTCACCCACCCCTCCCTGGCGATGGTACCTTGCCTGACAGCTGGGTCCGCGGGCCCGC
>NW_006159849.1:7767911-7768241 GCF_000334495.1 Tupaia belangeri chinensis
CCCCCCCCCCCCGCTCTGCCTTTTACACACACACACACACACACACACACACACACACACACAGGCACACCCTTGCCATGTCTGTCATCAGGCCTGCCCGCAGCCCCCAGAGCCCCGGACTCCCTGCGCGCACCGGACTCCGGCGTCTCTCGCCCAACGCCCCTTCCCCCGTCTCGCTGGCTCGATGGCTACAGGCACTGCCCCCTGGATGTCGCCTGCTGTCCCCGCTCAGCCTCACTATTGTTCCATGCAGCCCCTCTCACCCCCGGGGGCGCCCTTCAGCGGGACCGGGGCTCCGGCAGGGGTGGCATCAGCGCCGGGCACCCCCCC
>NW_006159849.1:7779889-7786830 GCF_000334495.1 Tupaia belangeri chinensis
GGCCGCCTCTAGTGCCCGGTCCCCGCGGGCGAGCCCCGCCTGCGCACTGGCTCCTGGTCGCGCGCACGGGAAGGCAAAGACCGCTGCATCCCCAGGGGGCTCACAGGGACTTCCACCCTGCTCGGCGGCAGCCTAAGGGCGTCCCCGGTTTCCTAACCGGCAGCTGTGGCCAGCCTCTGCACGTAGGAGCTGGCCACGCTGCAGGACCACAAAGCCTGGCAGCAGAATCGACCCTGAGGCGTGTTCCCCTTAGTTTCCTTGAGCTTTCCCGCTTCCCAGGCTCCCTAAACGCTGCCTGCCTGCACTTAGAAGAGTTGGACCGGGTCTCTGGAATGCGCTGCAGTCCTGCGTTTTCGCCGCAAGGGGGACAACCGCTCGGGCTTGGGCGACAGCAAAGCTGGCAGGGTTTGCAGCCCTCCAGGGGAGCTGCCCAGCCCCTCCTGGGAGAGCAGGAAAGCCTCCGGATTATGATGCCCGGAAATGCTCGGCTGGGTTTTCCTAACCGCTTCACAGTTCTGGTTGCTGGCATAGGGCATCGCCCCAGATATGGCTCCTAGCTCGGGAGGAAGGGGACCCTTTGCAGCAGGGACCAGGTGGCAATTGCTGTGCGTTAATGAAAAGCAGTGGGCTGACAGGCCCTTGGGGGCCTGGGTTCTGACACCAGCTCCACCTGTAATTGGAGACTGTAATAGACAAATCATTCCCAGTCTTGGGTCACAGATTTCTTAGTAATAATGTTATATTTGCACAAAGCCTTATATTATAGTTTGCAAAGCCCTCCTCCTAACACATATTCTCATCTAATAAAGTGAAGGCTTGGTTTTCCAGAGCCTTTGGGAAATGGATTTTATACCACACCATGTTTTCATAGTATTTTAAGAGCAATACTTCCAGAAAAATCTGGGGGCATAGCCTGAAGTATTATAGGAGTCCTTTTAGCTTTAAAATTCATGTGAATTTTGCATCCTACTCCATAGTGAATCTTTTCCTTTTTACTTTAAAAAAGAAAATCCTATCTTCCTCCTCTCCCAAATGATCTTTCAGTAAAATATAAGTATTATATAGCAGAAAGGTATATCGTGCTTGTGACATATTCATTTAATTCAGCACACACTTATTGGGCAGTAATAGAAGTCTTCAAAAAGTTCACGGAAAATGCCTATTATGAAAAAATAGGCAGTGGCCTCAATTTTTGCACCGAAATAAACTAATATTTTAATTTCATTTTCCTACAAATTTTTGAAGCCCTTGGTACTAGTGAGACAGTCCTTGTTCCACCAGAGCTTACAGTATATTGGAAGAAACAGGCATCAAATCAGGCTAATTATGTGCAACTGTGATGAGTTCTCCACTGCAGAGGAGCTGAAGATGCTCAGGGAACCCTCACTTCAGGTTGCCTGGGAGAGGCAGCAGGGAGACACCTGCAGGCAGAGGAAAGACCATGTATGTGAAAAGGCAGGAGCGGGGAGCTGGAGAGGGGCTGCCAGAACCACAGGAGAGCTTGCGGGCCAATGTTTTTGTTTTTACTTTTTGCCATAGGGCACATGCACTCACAAGAGAGAGAGTGGGAAAGAGAGAGAAGGAAAGTAAGAAATCACCGTGGGGGGGGGGGCGGCGGGGCGTGGTGAGGGGAGATGACCATGCGCCTTCTCCAGTCTTACAGGATTTGGGCACAGGCACCTGGCATGTTTTAAAAGCTACCAGGTCCAGGACTCTAACCGTGGAGTCAGCCATGAGGGATCCAGCCCTTTAACCACCACACCATCTGCTGGCCCTGTGGGTCATTTAAATAAGAACTTTTTGGGCCTGGAGAGTCAGCAAAGGGTTGTGAAACTGTGGTTCCTAAATGATCACTGAGGCAGCTATGACAAACACTGATTACTGGGCAAAAGGCAAAGACATCCCCCTGCGTAACATGGTGGGGTCGAAGATGTTCAGTTTCCACACCAATTCCTTGTTTTCATTTCTTGCCTCTTCTTTCATATGTAACTATTTGGGGGGGGGGCTTTTAGACTGCCTTGCTGTAATAGTTTTTATTGGTATTAAGGAGGAAATTAAGTAGCCTTATTAGAATTTCAGAGGGATAAGAAACTAGGTTGGGAGTGAAGCTTGTTTCTATGCATACTCTTGGTGCCCTTTGGTTTGCTCCCTCAGAGATCTCTCTGGTTATTTTCTATTTTGTGTGTGTGTTACTAGACAAGGTCCCTAGATGTATGAGCGATACATTATTACTTTAATAATACTACCCTCAAATCTTGCATCAGAGAGGATTTTTGTGCAGACTGAAGAAAGTCCGTGAAATCACTGCAGAGTATTAAGTGCCATATAAAGGGAAGTAATAATTGCTATAATGGCAGCTTAGAGACCTCCAAAACTAATTGGTTACCAATTATTCATATGTAGATGTCTTCCTTCCTCCCTGCAACCCCCCCCCCAAAAAATCATAGATATTCCTGTTCTTTCTGGATAGTGCGAGTCATTGTCCAAAGTGCTCATGTTGCTCTTTGTGCCTTGGCTGGCAGGAAACTCAAAGCCCAATTTGCAAGCCATTGAAGGAAATGGGTAGATTCACATGGCACTCATGTCTCTGTCTTAACCCTTCCTCTGGTCTTGTCCTAGTCTGCCTATAGCTTTTCTGTGCTTGCTTTATTGGTATTTTTCTACTTTGCTATATTCTTATAAGGCACTTCAAATACAAGAGATTTTCAAAAAGTTTATGCAAAGTGTATACAAAAAAAAAAACTATTCATGGACTTTAAATTTTCTTTAATACCAAATTTAATCCATACTTTTTTTTTAAAGACTTTTTTTGCTATAGGGCGCGTGCGCTCGCCAGACAGAGAGAGACAGACAGACAGAAAGTGAGAAATCACCCCTCAGGGGAGAGTGGCCACACCGCAATCCCTTCTCCTCCATTCTCCTCTCGGGATCTTGGGCAAACACGCACACGTGCCCGGCGTGAGTTTAAGCCACCAGGTCCGAGACTCGAACCACAGTCGACTACATGGGAGTACAGCGACATAGTCATTACGCTAACTGCTGGACCCTTAATCCGTACTTTAAATTCTATTCTTCCATGAACATTCGAAGCTCCCTCATATTTGTCTCCACACACTTCTGTCTCCAAGGGTCAAAACTGCTATTCAGAGTTTCAGAAGGGAGCATATAAAATACCAGCAACCTGCCAGACACTGTAGCAGGTAACACTACTACAGAAGCAATGCCAGAACACGTGGGTTTAAATGAAAGCCTTGTGTACCATTGCATGTGGAGCAGAAGTCTCTGTGTGCACCAGTTTCAAGCCTCACATTAGAGACAAAGTCAAGTATGTCTCCCACTGGCTCATAGATAATCTCCTCTAATGTGATCGCTGAGGTCGCAAACACCATCAGCCCGCTCTACACCTACAGGTGTACCTTACGGGTACAAGCACTCTCTGTTCCTGGGTAAGAGGGCAGGGATCTGTGAACTTCAAGTTCTTTTTATCAGCAAAGACCTGAAGGATTCACTAAATGCACTCAAACTGCACAAGAGCGCGACCATATCTTCCTCCCTTTGACTGGCTTCTGGACAACCGAAATGGACTTGCCTCTTTCAGCAGCAGTGGATACTTTTCCTTGATTTTGAGTTCTTTCTCAGTTCTTGAGTTTAAACCTTAAGAGCTGAGGTTTTATGTAGGACAAACATGTGACAACCTTCAATAATGAGGCTTTTCTTGTTTCAGTTCTGCTAATATTTGTATTCCAGTCTTCTCTAATAATGTACAGAATACTCATTTGTGTCACAAGTTTTAAACTACATGAAAGAAAAACACTATTGAAATATATGTATCCTAAACTTCAGCAAACATGATCTTATATGCCTATTTTTATTTCACCAGCTTTTTCTCTGAATATAAATTCTGTCCTGACTACAAGAGGTTCCCTTCTTTTCTTCTCAATTCCTTGAATAGGCCAGGCCCTGGTCTCCTTCCTGGACCACACCCACTGGGCTCTTTAATGATTCCAGGCAGAGCTGTGCACTATGACGGTTTATCTGATGTACTGGAAGAAGACATTCTGATACCAAAGTACTGGGTCATCGGAAAAATCATGGCATATTTTTCTATGCAAATATGCATCGTGACTTTTCCGGTGACCCAATTAATTCTACCTCTGGAAAATAAGTTTTTGAATGCAGAGTAACATGGGAACATACTGTCTTTTTAAAAAAGTTTATTTCTTCCATGCAAAAGGGACACACACACACAGAGGTCAAGGGAGAGATACACCTCCTGCGGGGTCCTCATGCTGCAGTCCACACCCAGCCTCAGCTGGCCTAGACCACGGGCACACATTTGTGCACACTTGGTGTGTGTGTGCACAGGCAGACCCCGGGACACATACCAGGGACCTTCTCATGTAGGTCCAGTTGCAATACTGCCGCCTGCCGTCTGGCCTTTTGCTTTTTTTTTTTTCCTTTGGCCAGTTTTATGCCTATACCTGAACCAACCTTTGCTATCAATGCCATGGGTCACACTGACTAACTTAAACCAGTCAATTCCAGTGTGGAGATAGGTCAGACCTCCTGGAATCATGGGGCTAATTGAGAACAGAGCAAGAACTGGACCCCACAAAGAAGGAACAATGGGTAGAGGGGAACAAAATATTAATAACCCTCATCTCAGGCATGTAATATTTAGAAACTAGAAACTTTAACCTAAATGTCCAGCAATAAGGGAACTGGCTTACATGCTAGTATGTCTTTACGTTATGTAGTCTTTTAAAGATACTAAAAACTGATGACTGGGTTGAAAAACTGTGGCACATATATACTATGGAGTATTACTCAGCTTTAAGAAACAATGAGACCCTGTCATTTGACTCAAGTGGACGAATATAGAAGACTTAATATTGTGCAAAATGAGCCAGACTTTGGGAGAGACATATTGTATATCCCCACTCAGTTGGTACTGAGAGTCTGCACTCTATGGCAGAGGTTGAATGATCCAAAGATGTGATGGCGAAGAGGATGGGTGTAGATGCTAGAGAATGGAAGGGGAGAGAGAGGATGGGAGAGATTGAGTGGTGGAGGGTGAGTGTTAGGTGCAAAGGAAAGAAAGAAGCATATGACAGACAAAAAAAAAAGTTAAGTTTCCTGTTGAGAAAAAAATATGTATTGCATACATCATAATGGAGACTTTATGTAAAATTAATCTGAAAAAAGATATGTCCTCAAATTATTTTTAATAACATGAAAAAGCTTAAGTTAACTGAAAACAATATACAAGCTGTATAGATGGATGACTGCAACTTTTTAAAAATGCACAGAACGGGCTGGCAGGTGGCATGGTGGTTAAGGGTGCTGGACTCCCACATGGCCATCTGCGATTTGAGTCCCGGACCTGGCAGTTTGCTTTCTCTCCCCCCACCCACCTACTTTGTCCCTCTCTGGTCAAATTAAAAATAAAGTTAAATAAAATGATAATTTTTTAAATGCACAGAAAAAAGTACATCAGAATACAGTAATTCACTCAAGTTGGATCATTTTCCTCTTTCTCTACTTTAGTAGTTTTAACAAATTTTTGACGAGGAACTTATGGCCTGAATTTGAAAAAATAAGTTACTGAAAACATGGCTGTAAAAGTAAACTGTTACCACCAGATACCACAGAAATAACTAGTGAGTCACATTTAATTTCTGATGCACTTTTTCCAAATTTAGTTTATCCTTCAAGGATTATGTCAAAATTTTTTAAGGAAATAGTTTCAGGTCTGGCCATGCTAGTATGGACAATTGGGCGCTGCTCTATACTCCAAAATACTGGAGTCGCATGGGAAAGCCTAGGGTTCGGATCCCAGGGTCAGTCTGAACACTCTGGGCACGCCCGTAGGTGCACCTGTGTCCTGCCTGACTGGAAAGCTCGTGTGGGGTTGTGGGATCACAGTATGACAAAAAACACTGCCTATCCCCAAAGCCACCACTCTCCTTAGGAAATTAAAAAAAAAAGAAAAAGAAAAGAAAACACTTTCAGACTAACGTTGCTCTCTGACAGTGCTTGTCGTCTGGGTGTTTGTAACACCAGCAGCATCACGGCCTCTATGGAATAGCAAGATAAAAATAGACAAAAATTGATATAATTGATTGCTCATTCTGCTTAACACTTGCTCATGTACTTGGTTATTTCTGAATTTATTTCAGTAGTAAAATACCTGAATATAATGATCATCTAGGAGGAACACCATAAAATACTGACATTTTAATTCATTCAACAAACTAGGGGCAATTTTACCAAAAGAAAATATGATTATGCATTTCTTTATAAAATACAACATTATAATCAGGAATATATTTCCTCGACAATAAGAAGCTGTGAAACTAAGTACTCAGCAATTTCAGAATTTTTTCCCTCTTAATATATGTCTACTACAGATATATATCTTTTTGCCATCTATTAATAAACAGTAGCAAATTTAAAATTGAGAACTTCTATTTTAAATTTTTAGGGTTTTTTTTTGGAGAGGTTTTTCACTATAGGGCATGTGCGCTCGCCAGACAGACAAGAGAGAGACAAAGAGACAGGGGGGATGGTCACACCGCAATCCCTTCTCCTCCATTCTCCTCTCGGGATCTTAAGCCACCGGGTCCAGGACTCGAACCACGGTCGACTACGTGGGAGTCCAGCGACATAGCCATTACGCTAACTACTGGTTCCCACATTTTCAGGGTCTTTTTGTTGTTGTTGTTGTTGTTTTGCCATAGGGCATGTGTGCTCACCAGAGACAGAGACAGACAGTGAGAGGGAAAGTGAGGAACCACCCTCTCCACCCCCCAGGAAGGATGATCACGCTACAATTCCTTCTTCTTCATTCTCCTCCTGGGATTTTGGGCATGCACACACATGCACCAGGCATGTTTTAAGCCACCAGGTGTGGGACTTGAACCGTGATTAGCCATGTGGGA
>NW_006159849.1:7786940-7824361 GCF_000334495.1 Tupaia belangeri chinensis
CTCGCCAGACAGAGAGAGACAGACAGACAGAAAGTGAGAAATCACCCCTCAGGGGAGAGTGGCCACACCGCAATCCCTTCTCCTCCATTCTCCTCTCGGGATCTTGGGCAAACACGCACACGTGCCCGGCGTGAGTTTAAGCCACCAGGTCCGAGACTCGAACCACAGTCGACTACATGGGAGTACAGCGACATAGTCATTACGCTAACTGCTGGACCCTTAATCCGTACTTTAAATTCTATTCTTCCATGAACATTCGAAGCTCCCTCATATTTGTCTCCACACACTTCTGTCTCCAAGGGTCAAAACTGCTATTCAGAGTTTCAGAAGGGAGCATATAAAATACCAGCAACCTGCCAGACACTGTAGCAGGTAACACTACTACAGAAGCAATGCCAGAACACGTGGGTTTAAATGAAAGCCTTGTGTACCATTGCATGTGGAGCAGAAGTCTCTGTGTGCACCAGTTTCAAGCCTCACATTAGAGACAAAGTCAAGTATGTCTCCCACTGGCTCATAGATAATCTCCTCTAATGTGATCGCTGAGGTCGCAAACACCATCAGCCCGCTCTACACCTACAGGTGTACCTTACGGGTACAAGCACTCTCTGTTCCTGGGTAAGAGGGCAGGGATCTGTGAACTTCAAGTTCTTTTTATCAGCAAAGACCTGAAGGATTCACTAAATGCACTCAAACTGCACAAGAGCGCGACCATATCTTCCTCCCTTTGACTGGCTTCTGGACAACCGAAATGGACTTGCCTCTTTCAGCAGCAGTGGATACTTTTCCTTGATTTTGAGTTCTTTCTCAGTTCTTGAGTTTAAACCTTAAGAGCTGAGGTTTTATGTAGGACAAACATGTGACAACCTTCAATAATGAGGCTTTTCTTGTTTCAGTTCTGCTAATATTTGTATTCCAGTCTTCTCTAATAATGTACAGAATACTCATTTGTGTCACAAGTTTTAAACTACATGAAAGAAAAACACTATTGAAATATATGTATCCTAAACTTCAGCAAACATGATCTTATATGCCTATTTTTATTTCACCAGCTTTTTCTCTGAATATAAATTCTGTCCTGACTACAAGAGGTTCCCTTCTTTTCTTCTCAATTCCTTGAATAGGCCAGGCCCTGGTCTCCTTCCTGGACCACACCCACTGGGCTCTTTAATGATTCCAGGCAGAGCTGTGCACTATGACGGTTTATCTGATGTACTGGAAGAAGACATTCTGATACCAAAGTACTGGGTCATCGGAAAAATCATGGCATATTTTTCTATGCAAATATGCATCGTGACTTTTCCGGTGACCCAATTAATTCTACCTCTGGAAAATAAGTTTTTGAATGCAGAGTAACATGGGAACATACTGTCTTTTTAAAAAAGTTTATTTCTTCCATGCAAAAGGGACACACACACACAGAGGTCAAGGGAGAGATACACCTCCTGCGGGGTCCTCATGCTGCAGTCCACACCCAGCCTCAGCTGGCCTAGACCACGGGCACACATTTGTGCACACTTGGTGTGTGTGTGCACAGGCAGACCCCGGGACACATACCAGGGACCTTCTCATGTAGGTCCAGTTGCAATACTGCCGCCTGCCGTCTGGCCTTTTGCTTTTTTTTTTTTCCTTTGGCCAGTTTTATGCCTATACCTGAACCAACCTTTGCTATCAATGCCATGGGTCACACTGACTAACTTAAACCAGTCAATTCCAGTGTGGAGATAGGTCAGACCTCCTGGAATCATGGGGCTAATTGAGAACAGAGCAAGAACTGGACCCCACAAAGAAGGAACAATGGGTAGAGGGGAACAAAATATTAATAACCCTCATCTCAGGCATGTAATATTTAGAAACTAGAAACTTTAACCTAAATGTCCAGCAATAAGGGAACTGGCTTACATGCTAGTATGTCTTTACGTTATGTAGTCTTTTAAAGATACTAAAAACTGATGACTGGGTTGAAAAACTGTGGCACATATATACTATGGAGTATTACTCAGCTTTAAGAAACAATGAGACCCTGTCATTTGACTCAAGTGGACGAATATAGAAGACTTAATATTGTGCAAAATGAGCCAGACTTTGGGAGAGACATATTGTATATCCCCACTCAGTTGGTACTGAGAGTCTGCACTCTATGGCAGAGGTTGAATGATCCAAAGATGTGATGGCGAAGAGGATGGGTGTAGATGCTAGAGAATGGAAGGGGAGAGAGAGGATGGGAGAGATTGAGTGGTGGAGGGTGAGTGTTAGGTGCAAAGGAAAGAAAGAAGCATATGACAGACAAAAAAAAGTAAAGTTTTCTGTTGAGAAAAAAATATGTATTGCATACATCATAATGGAGACTTTATGTAAAATTAATCTGAAAAAAGATATGTCCTCAAATTATTTTTAATAACATGAAAAAGCTTAAGTTAACTGAAAACAATATACAAGCTGTATAGATGGATGACTGCAACTTTTTAAAAATGCACAGAACGGGCTGGCAGGTGGCATGGTGGTTAAGGGTGCTGGACTCCCACATGGCCATCTGCGATTTGAGTCCCGGACCTGGCAGTTTGCTTTCTCTCCCCCCACCCACCTACTTTGTCCCTCTCTGGTCAAATTAAAAATAAAGTTAAATAAAATGATAATTTTTTAAATGCACAGAAAAAAGTACATCAGAATACAGTAATTCACTCAAGTTGGATCATTTTCCTCTTTCTCTACTTTAGTAGTTTTAACAAATTTTTGACGAGGACCTTATGGCCTGAATTTGAAAAAATAAGTTACTGAAAACATGGCTGTAAAAGTAAACTGTTACCACCAGATACCACAGAAATAACTAGTGAGTCACATTTAATTTCTGATGCACTTTTTCCAAATTTAGTTTATCCTTCAAGGATTATGTCAAAATTTTTTAAGGAAATAGTTTCAGGTCTGGCCATGCTAGTATGGACAATTGGGCGCTGCTCTATACTCCAAAATACTGGAGTCGCATGGGAAAGCCTAGGGTTCGGATCCCAGGGTCAGTCTGAACACTCTGGGCACGCCCGTAGGTGCACCTGTGTCCTGCCTGACTGGAAAGCTCGTGTGGGGTTGTGGGATCACAGTATGACAAAAAACACTGCCTATCCCCAAAGCCACCACTCTCCTTAGGAAATTAAAAAAAAAAGAAAAAGAAAAGAAAACACTTTCAGACTAACGTTGCTCTCTGACAGTGCTTGTCGTCTGGGTGTTTGTAACACCAGCAGCATCACGGCCTCTATGGAATAGCAAGATAAAAATAGACAAAAATTGATATAATTGATTGCTCATTCTGCTTAACACTTGCTCATGTATACTTGGTTATTTCTGAATTTATTTCAGTAGTAAAATACCTGAATATAATGATCATCTAGGAGGAACACCATAAAATACTGACATTTTAATTCATTCAACAAACTAGGGGCAATTTTACCAAAAGAAAATATGATTATGCATTTCTTTATAAAATACAACATTATAATCAGGAATATATTTCCTCGACAATAAGAAGCTGTGAAACTAAGTACTCAGCAATTTCAGAATTTTTTCCCTCTTAATATATGTCTACTACAGATATATATCTTTTTGCCATCTATTAATAAACAGTAGCAAATTTAAAATTGAGAACTTCTATTTTAAATTTTTAGGGTTTTTTTTTGGAGAGGTTTTTCACTATAGGGCATGTGCGCTCGCCAGACAGACAAGAGAGAGACAAAGAGACAGGGGGGATGGTCACACCGCAATCCCTTCTCCTCCATTCTCCTCTCGGGATCTTAAGCCACCGGGTCCAGGACTCGAACCACGGTCGACTACGTGGGAGTCCAGCGACATAGCCATTACGCTAACTACTGGTTCCCACATTTTCAGGGTCTTTTTGTTGTTGTTGTTGTTGTTTTGGCATGGGGCATGTGTGCTCACCAGAGACAGAGACAGACAGTGAGAGGGAAAGTGAGGAACCACCCTCTCCACCCCCCAGGAAGGATGATCACGCTACAATTCCTTCTTCTTCATTCTCCTCCTGGGATTTTGGGCATGCACACACATGCACCAGGCATGTTTTAAGCCACCAGGTGTGGGACTTGAACCGTGATTAGCCATGTGGGAGTCCAAAGCCTTAACAACTACACCTTCTGCTGGCCCTGTAATTGAGAACATTTTAATACACTTTTTTTAAAAATCACTTTGTAGAGCCTTCCCAAAATGTTATTCATTCTTTCCAGGAGACCACATTGGTGCATTTCCTCAGAATGGCACTGACACATAGAAGTATGACTTGAAAGCATTGCTCGGGACAGCAAGTGGCACAGAGATTAAAGTGGCTGGATCTCACATGGCCAAATGCGAGGTTCCTGTCCCAGACCTGGCAGCTTGAAAAACATACCAGATGCATGTGTGTGTGTGTGCCCAAAATCCTGAAAGGAGACTGGAGGAGAAGGGACTGTGACCCAGACATCCCCCTGGGGGATGATTTCTCACTTTCCTTCCCTCTCTCCAGCAAGGCCACTTATCATTTAGCCCATATGCAAAAACCTTAAACATAAGTAACAGCACTGCCCTATTCCTGTTTTCTGTTAGGTAGTTTGTTCCAGGTATGTTATCATCTCCCTGAGTAGATACAAGCACTGGAAGATCAGTGACCAAATGCCAATTACATTCCCTTGGAATCGCTCTAACAAACATCTAGCATACTGTTAGAGTACCTAGGAAGTATTCATCCAATGTATATTGGCTGACTGGCTTATTTACTAGCTATCTTTCCAATGACTCCAATTAGGTCATTCAAGATTAACATAATGATTTGTCCTTAAATTAACTTTCTTTTCCTTTGCTGTTCTTTTGATTAGTATTCAGTAAGGTCTGGAAAAATTTATAAATGTGTCTATTAACCCAAAAAGAAGGAACCTAGGGGATGCTTTAATAGTACATAAAAGTAGTGTCAACAATTTTATGAAAACTTCATCCTGTATGTAAGATAAAGGGGATTCTCTCTCTCTCTCACACACACACACACATACACACACACACACACACATACACACACATGCACCATAAGAGACATCCTGTGAAACTCTATTCCCTTAGGTACTACTTCCTGGGAGATTTCTCCATAAACTTACACGGTATCAGTATTCAGGATGAACAATGAGCAATAACAATGTAAGTCATGACCAGGCTGACCATTTCCAGTAGGTTATACTAGTAAAAAGCCGCCAAATCAGTAAGCCAGCAGGTGCATGGTGGTTAAGGTACTTGACTCCCACTTGGCCCACCATGGCTCAAATCCTGGACCTGGTGGCTTGCTTTCTCATTCCCCCCTACCCCAATCAAATTAAAAAATAATAATAATAAATAAAATAAAATAAATAATTCTAAAAAAATATCATCAGATCTTCATTTCACAAACTTCATTAGCCTACTAATACGTGTTAGCTTCTATGGCAGGCATTTGGGAGCCCAAGTCAAATATCGCCAAGTTGCATATGCAAGGACATTCTCCTTTAAAAAAGTCAGACAGACCTGTGAACAATTCCAGTGAGTGTACTGGCTGTGATCAAAGACACACAAAGGAGGGCCTGGCCAAATGGTGTTTTTGTTGTTATTATCCATCGCTTGTTTTACTAAATACATGTGTTTAGGGAGTTAAATCAGTTCTGTCTTCTAGAAGTCAAGTTTACAGCTATAAGAGCAGGTTTTTAGTTTCCTTTTTTTCCCTAATAGGAAATTTGTTTCCTAATTGTAAAACAATATTATGATCACTGAGATGTGATGATTTCTGCTTAACCAGAAGGCTGTGAGTTTCTCCCAGGTGAGAACTAAATGTATTTGAAAACGCTATGGGCAGACGACTATGTCTGCTTCCAGAGGAAGAAGAGAGATCTCTTTCCTAATGGATGAACCTTCTCAAAGTTTTAAAAAGGAAGGATTTTAGGTTCTTGGACATTTTTGAAGTCGAACAGAAAACTGACTTTAAAAAAGACACGTTAGTCAACATAAACTAAGCAAACAAATGAAAATGAATTTACTACTTTTATGTTCTTCCTCAGAGAAATTTATCCTCCTTGTGCCTTCTACCTCAAACCCGTATCTTTTTATTAAAACTGACCGTGGAGATGCTTCTAAGTCAGGTCAGTTTGGGATGGATTGAATTTTGAAAGCACATTTTAATTTCAGCATTCATGCAGCCGAACACTGCTAAATTGAATAGGCTGTGGTTATGGGAACTGCAGGAACTGAGATGGAACCAAGAAATCTGTTACTCAAGAAACCTTTTGAGAGCTGACAGATTTTTAAGTCACTCTTAATAAGGTCTGATAGGTTAAGGAATAACATGTTGCAGGATTTGGAAAAGCAGCTTTTCACCCTTCCTTGCCATTTGGGAATTATTTTCATCCTCACGCTGCTGCAAACCTATCAAGAAAACAGAATTGGAACGGTCTCGGGCAGCTGTGTAGCATAAATCTGAAACTTGTGCAACAAGAAAATTCTCTTGCCAAGCCCAGATAGGTAGGCTGTGTGGTTAGCCTGATTCTCAAAGAGCATCAAGTATGCATTTTAATTCTATTTGCATAAAACAAAGAATCCCTTAGGCTTCTGTACAATCTGCTAAAAAAAAAATTAAAGTGGTTGAGAGATTTCAGCTATAGACCCTCTCTTGAGCAATGTTAAATCTTAACATAATAGAAAGTCAAGTTTCCCCCAAATTCTTCCATGGATCACAAGTCTTGGGAAAGATAGTTATTATGTGAAAAGAAAAAAATAATAATAAAAAGGTTTCAGGACAAAGAAATCTGGAGAACTGTGGGAAAATTAAATTGCACAGGCTTTTAAATTGTAGGTGTTCTCTTGAGCTTTTTACTTGTGAATTTTTAGGAGGGGAAGAAAGATGGAGGCCCTATCTGATTTTCAGCATTCCTTCTACAAGCAATCTTTTGAGGGAGAGGTAAGGCTGTGTTAGGACTTTTATGAGACCTTTCCTCCATAAACAAATATTAAAGATTATATAGATGTACTGATATAAATTACATATATAATTATTGTATATATTATATAAGAAATAATTTCTTTAATGAAAAGTTAGTTTTCTTTCTGTGTCTGATTTGAGAAGGAATTAAAACATGATGTGGACCCCCAAAAGTATTGTGGACCTGAGGTACTGAACCTACTCTGATAGCTAAGTTGGTCCTGGGACTAGATGTGACAGAGTACTGAGTGCTACACAAAACCCACAAACTAGAATCCTGAGACACAAGATGGCATTCCATCAGAGGTACTGGGATTGTGGGATCCAGGGTCGTTTCTTTCCTTTATGTGAATGAAGAAACAAAAGGAATCTCTCTGTCTCTCGTACACACAATAGCAAACAAGTAGACTATGGCAAATCTCCATGTCATTTACTCTTCATGAACTCTACCCGTTCAGAATGTTCCTTTATGCTAAAATAATAAACCTACTTGCAATGTAAATGTGCAGTGTTAGATGCATTGGCTGAAAAAAGGTTCTTAATTACTCACTTCTACATGTGAACCTAAACACACTCAGAACATCTTTGAGAGGAAAATTCCCGTAGCTTAGACTGATATCATCAACCTTTATAAAAGACTTTCAATTTATGATTCTATTATTTTGTCACAGGGAACTAACTCATTGGCTAGGGATACTGAGAGATGGACATTATCTTACCTTGATGAATTAAGTCAGGTTAAGTTACTGTGGGTAAAGCTTAGTGACTTAGGCATAATCCCAGATTTGACCTTGCTAGTCATGTTAACTAAATGTACAAAAACCAATCATCCATCTTGAAAGACAGATTAGTAGAGGAGAAGGTTCCATATAGTTCAGCAATGTTCAACTCCAGAACATCAGTATTTACTTTCGCTACAGAGAGTACATTTACTCAGAAATACATTGCCACTTTTTGGCTCAGGAGCAGAAGGGAATGGATCCTAGAAATAAATCAGGTATCATATAGGATAATTTAGTACATCATAAATGTGGCATTTCAAATTAATATGGAAAAGATGGATTAATTAATGGTATTTTGCCGACTGACTAGCCATTAGTGAAAAGTTATTTTACCCCTATCAAAAGGATGCTCAAAAATAAAATATGGAAAATAATGAAATCATAAAAAATACTTGAAAAACATGCAACTAAATATTATTTATAATCCTAAAGCGAAGGAGGCCTTTCTGAACGTGACACAAATCCCAAATTAGAAAATACTAATAAATAGAACTACATTAAAGATGCTATACTGAACCAACAGATGGCATAGCAGTTATGTTGCTGGACCCCCACACGACCCACAGAGATTCGAGCCCCAGACCTGGTGGAGTTTCAAGTGTGCATGTGTGCGTGCCCAAGATCCCTAGAGGAGAATGGAGGAGAAGGAATTGCAGCATGACCAGTCCCGCTGATGGGTGATTTCTCATTTTCACTCTCACTCTGTCTGTCTCTCTCTCTCCAACGAGCACGCAGAACCAAAGGCAAAAACCTCTTAAAAAAAAAAAAGATTCTATACCAAAAAATAGAAAACAAAGAATAAAAGAAAACATTACAAAATTATACATGTAACACATAATAAAGGGCTACATTCCCTTATGTAAACAGCTTTTTACAAACCAACACAATATAAAAATAGAAACGAAGATAAAGGACAAGGATGCATAATTCCTAAAAGAGAAACAACCAAACAGGCCTAGGAAATGATACTCAGATTTTTTAACCAAGAAAAACAAATGAACAAAAGGAATATATTTCACCATTTAGTTTAACCCAAATAAAATAGAGCAAAACTTGGTAATATACCACATTGCTAGGATGTAAGAAAACAGGCATTTTCACTATAGAGTGGTTATGAGTATAAACAGCATTTGTAAAGGTCTGCTTAGCAATAATCTGTCCTCCAGAAATTCCATTTCTAGGAATTTATTACATAGGAATACTTAATAGTGATATGTGTTAACCGTAAAATATTCAAACATTTCAGACTTTTTCTCATGGTTGTAGAAGTGTACAAAGACATTGTTGACAATAATGAAGTTAGTAACCAAAATAACTATCAACAGGGTATTGGTTAAACAAATTAAACCAAAGAAGGAATATTATAAATCATTAAAACAAATGTAGGGAGCCCATGTGTCACATGTTCTTACAAGTGAGATTCCTCCAACATACTGTTAACTGAAAACTCGAGTTACAATAGTTATGTTTAAATTGATCCCATTACTATTTTTTAAGAGGTTTTTGCTATAGGGTGTGTGCGCTCGCCAGACAGACAGAGAGAGACATAGAGACAGAAAGCGAGAAACCACCCCCCAGGGGTATGACCACGCCGCAATCCCTTCTCCTCCATTCTCCTCTCGGGATCTTGGGCACGCAAGCACATGCGCCTGGCGTGAATCTTAAGCCACCGAGTCGGGGACGTGAAGCACAGTCGACTACGTGGGAGTCCAGCGACATAGCCATTACGCTAACTGCTGGTCCCAGATCCCATTACTATTTTTAAAATGCTAGATATTTGTCCAAAAAATCAGAAGCAATTTATACCAGCTCTAACTGTGATAGTCACTCCATCATAATTACCTACAACACGTGACATTTTTATAATAAGCATATTATTATTGGATTCAGAAAAAGTAATTTAAAAAAAGAACAAGCAAAAAATGACCAAGTAATTTTAGTACAGGACCAGCAGGTGGTGGGGCAGTTAGGGTGCTGAACTCCCCACGTGGCTGACTGTGGTTTCAGTCTGAGATCTGGCAGCTTGCTTTCTTACTTTCTCACTCTTTTCTCTCTCTCTGGTAAGCACACAAGCCCTTTGGCAATCAATCAATCAGAAATAAAAT
The DNA here is from genome assembly GCF_000334495.1 of Tupaia belangeri chinensis. Taxonomy (NCBI): domain Eukaryota; kingdom Metazoa; phylum Chordata; class Mammalia; order Scandentia; family Tupaiidae; genus Tupaia; species Tupaia belangeri. Next base: position 7,796,798 of record NW_006159849.1, read on the forward strand.
TAAATCTGTAAAAAAAAATTTTACTAGAATAAATAAATCAGGTATCATATAGGATAATTTAGTACATCATAAATGTGGCATTTCAAATTAATATGGAAAAGATGGATTAATTAATGGTATTTTGCCGACTGACTAGCCATTAGTGAAAAGTTATTTTACCCCTATCAAAAGGATGCTCAAAAATAAAATATGGAAAATAATGAAATCATAAAAAATACTTGAAAAACATGCAACTAAATATTATTTATAATCCTAAAGCGAAGGAGGCCTTTCTGAACGTGACACAAATCCCAAATTAGAAAATACTAATAAATAGAACTACATTAAAGATGCTATACTGAACCAACAGATGGCATAGCAGTTATGTTGCTGGACCCCCACACGACCCACAGAGATTCGAGCCCCAGACCTGGTGGAGTTTCAAGTGTGCATGTGTGCGTGCCCAAGATCCCTAGAGGAGAATGGAGGAGAAGGAATTGCAGCATGACCAGTCCCGCTGATGGGTGATTTCTCATTTTCACTCTCACTCTGTCTGTCTCTCTCTCTCCAACGAGCACGCAGAACCAAAGGCAAAAACCTCTTAAAAAAAAAAAAAAGATTCTATACCAAAAAATAGAAAACAAAGAATAAAAGAAAACATTACAAAATTATACATGTAACACATAATAAAGGGCTACATTCCCTTATGTAAACAGCTTTTTACAAACCAACACAATATAAAAATAGAAACGAAGATAAAGGACAAGGATGCATAATTCCTAAAAGAGAAACAACCAAACAGGCCTAGGAAATGATACTCAGATTTTTTAACCAAGAAAAACAAATGAACAAAAGGAATATATTTCACCATTTAGTTTAACCCAAATAAAATAGAGCAAAACTTGGTAATATACCACATTGCTAGGATGTAAGAAAACAGGCATTTTCACTATAGAGTGGTTATGAGTATAAACAGCATTTGTAAAGGTCTGCTTAGCAATAATCTGTCCTCCAGAAATTCCATTTCTAGGAATTTATTACATAGGAATACTTAATAGTGATATGTGTTAACCGTAAAATATTCAAACATTTCAGACTTTTTCTCATGGTTGTAGAAGTGTACAAAGACATTGTTGACAATAATGAAGTTAGTAACCAAAATAACTATCAACAGGGTATTGGTTAAACAAATTAAACCAAAGAAGGAATATTATAAATCATTAAAACAAATGTAGGGAGCCCATGTGTCACATGTTCTTACAAGTGAGATTCCTCCAACATACTGTTAACTGAAAACTCGAGTTACAATAGTTATGTTTAAATTGATCCCATTACTATTTTTTAAGAGGTTTTTGCTATAGGGTGTGTGCGCTCGCCAGACAGACAGAGAGAGACATAGAGACAGAAAGCGAGAAACCACCCCCCAGGGGTATGACCACGCCGCAATCCCTTCTCCTCCATTCTCCTCTCGGGATCTTGGGCACGCAAGCACATGCGCCTGGCGTGAATCTTAAGCCACCGAGTCGGGGACGTGAAGCACAGTCGACTACGTGGGAGTCCAGCGACATAGCCATTACGCTAACTGCTGGTCCCAGATCCCATTACTATTTTTAAAATGCTAGATATTTGTCCAAAAAATCAGAAGCAATTTATACCAGCTCTAACTGTGATAGTCACTCCATCATAATTACCTACAACACGTGACATTTTTATAATAAGCATATTATTATTGGATTCAGAAAAAGTAATTTAAAAAAAGAACAAGCAAAAAATGACCAAGTAATTTTAGTACAGGACCAGCAGGTGGTGGGGCAGTTAGGGTGCTGAACTCCCCACGTGGCTGACTGTGGTTTCAGTCTGAGATCTGGCAGCTTGCTTTCTTACTTTCTCACTCTTTTCTCTCTCTCTGGTAAGCACACAAGCCCTTTGGCAATCAATCAATCAGAAATAAAATTAAATCTGTAAAAAAAAATTTTACTAGAATTGTATTTTTCTAAAAGATTCTTTTTCCTCTTCAGGTCCACCCAAGTTTTGGATCTGTCATGGCACTGAAGCACCTAAAGAGAGAGTTTGTGGTCTGTTGACTTTTTTTCACATATCTAGCTCTTGGCTGCTAACGCCAGAGAGAATGGGGAAAATGAACACCCTTGACTTAAATATTCATATAGAGTTTCTTATTACAGTCAGAAATCTGGGCCCAGCAGGTGGTGTGGTGGTGAATGTGCTGGACTCCCACACGGCTGACTGTGGCTTGGGTCCCGGACCTGATGGCTTTAAATTCACACTGGACATGTGTGGGTATGTGTCCAAGATCCGGGGAGAACGAAGAGATTGAGGCCTGGCCATCCCCTCTGGCAGATGATTTCTCACTTGCCCTCTGTCTCTCTCCGGTGAGCACTTGTCCCCTATGGCAAAACCTAAAAAATAAATAAGTCAGAAATCAGGACTATAGTGAGAAAACACCTTGAGATTTCTCTGCTGCTCTAGATACACTAGCAATAATTACTGAGTCGTATTACCTAATTATAAAGAACATACACTAATATATTCTCCTTATAGGAAAATTTGGTAAAAGAGTGGAAAGAACAACATTACACATACCTCCTCCACTCAAAATTACTGTTCGCATGTCACTTTGAAAAAATGTTTTCCTGTCTCATTTTTACAAATATTTGATCATGTTCTAAACATTTTTGCATCTTGCTCCGATCAACATGCTATACTGTATTATTATTATCATTATTTTTACAGAGCAATTTCTGCCATAGGGTATGTGATCACTGGAGAGACAAAGAAACAGAGAGAGAGAAAGTGAGAAATCACCATGCAGGGGAATGGCCATGCCCTGTCTTCTCCTCCATTTTCTTCTTGGGATTTTGGGCATGTATGCACATGTGCCCGGTATGAGTTTCAAGCCTCCAAGTCCAGAACTTGAACCACAGTCAGCCATGTAGGAGTCCAGCAATATAACCACTATGCCATCTGTTGGTCCCATGCTGTATTATTTTAAAAATTCCTCTGTAAACACCATTTTAATGGCTATATACAATTTACTAACTCACCCAATAATCCCTTGCAGAGCTTGACATTTATTTCCAAGTTTTCATTATTGTAAAAAAATAAATACTGGGCTAGCCCGTGGCATGGTGATTTAGGTGTCTGTATCCCATATGGTGACAGCATGGTGCAAATCCTGGACCCAGCAGCTTGAAATAAACATACCTTGTGTGTGTGTGTACATGCCCAAAATTCCAAAGGGAGAAATGGAGAAAGGACTGAGGTGTGACTGTTCTCTATTGGGGGGAGGGGGGGGTCTTAGTGTTCTTCTTACCACGTTGCAAGAATTCTTCATATATTGAGTACCTTTAAAACATTTATTTTGAAGTAATTCTAAACTTATATAAAAGTTGCAAGTACAGAATAAAGAACATCAACAATCATTTCTAATCTGCAGCATTTCCACAGCCTGCCCTTTTTCTCTCAACCTCTACTGTCCCTTCCTTCCTTTTTGCCAGGGAGTACATGAGCTCAACAGAGACAGAGAGGGCCAGAGAGAGGAAGGGAGAAGGAAGGTTGGGGGAGAGAGGGAGAGAGGGAGACAGAGAGAGAGAGAGAGAGATCACCCTCCAGTGGGCATGGTCACACTGTAATACTTTTTCCTCCATTTCTCCATCCTGTCAGGACTTTAGGCACACGCGCATGTACGTGCATACACACGCCCAGCCTGCTTTCCAAGCTGCAGGAACTGGGATTCAAACTATGGTCAGCTATGTGGGATCCAGTTTTCTGTGCATAGCACTTAACTGTTGTAACATGGGGTTGGTCCTTTGACAAGGTCTTTCCAAATAATTTGATCTATTTCACATTTATCCTTTCAGTTCATTCAAGGGTGAGACGAGGATCTAAACTGATTCTTTCCAAAATATTTGTTGACCATGTGGGAGTCCAGTGACATAGCCATTACGCTAACCGCTGGTCCCCATACATTAAATTGTCATATACGATAGGATCTGTTTTGAAAATGTGCCTACCTACTCCTTTGGCTATACTACAAATTTTAAACTATTGGGTCGTCAGAAAAGTCACGAAGCACTTTTGGATTGAAAAACAGAAAAGATACGCCATGACTTTTCTGACAACCCAATATAGCTTTAAACATGGCTATTCTCCATTGATTGTTCTCCAAATATAATCATTTTGTAAAGAAAATGTGACTTTAATTGGCATTGAGATATACCTGTAAGAGTTTGCCCTCTCCACTGAAGAACGGCTCTTTTACAAATTCAGCAATTTCGTGGTTTACCTCTTACAGGCCCTTCACATTTCTTAGGATTAGATTTCACTACACATGGGATCTCTTTCCATTTATCTATCATGTGCCATAACTGATTGTTGCTGCAATATTAAGAACAAGCAAAAACGTTATGAAAAGTCACTGGCTCTTTAAAAAACAGAGACCCTTTTAAGCTTTGTTACCGTTGGGTGCACTATTCAAAATAGAACATGTATATGACATTCGTCTAGAGAACTAAGTTAACTTGTGTGGATTATCGTCTCAGGTTTTTTTTTTTTTTTTTTTTTTTTTTGAGAGATTTTTGCTATAGGGTGTGTGTGTTTGCCAGAGAGACAGAGAGGTGGAGAGACAGAAAGCGAGAAACCACCCCCCTCAGTGGTGATGGCCACACTGCAATTCCTTCTCCATTCTCCTCTTGGGATCTTGGGCACACACACACATGCATAAATACACACATGCACAAATACACACATGCACACACACACACCCGGCGTGAGGTTTAAGCCACTGGTCTAGGACTCGAACTGTGGTCAACTACATGGGAGTCCAGCAACGTAACCCTTGTGTCAATCTGCTGGTCCCCGTTTCAAATTATCTAAGCATTGAGAAAGCCTTCCACAAATTAACTTTGTTCTAGAATAATTCATCTGTAGTATCTCTGTTGTGGCAATAATCATGGAACAGGGTCAGCTGTCTTTAAAACTACTCACAATTTGAAATAAGAATCATAGTGTATGCACATGTGAAATAACGCTTGTGAGTTTTTTTTTTTTTTTTAAATGTTATCATATTCAGCTCATCCCAATATGGTAGAAATTCAAATACAAACTAAAAATCAACCCCTTATCCTGTTGGGAAAATGTAGCCATCAGTGAAGTGCCAATGAATAGGGGGCCATTTCTGTAGAGTCTGACTCTCACAGTAGTACAACATTGGGTAGTTCTTCAGTGGATAGGCTACATGCATGCAGCAGGCCTGCAGCAGATGCCAATCTATAGACTAATAAGCCAGGGCACAGAAATAAACCAGAGTCTCACATTATACCTGGAGATTTCTCCTCATGATAGTAAAGGAGATTCAAAGTGCCATTTGCCTGCCAGAAGGATTATCAAACACAGCCTGGGGAAACCAAATTTATACTGAGTTATCATGAAAGTCAGGATGCATTTTTACATAGAAAAAGAAAAGTACATCATGACTTAACCAACAACCTAATAGTTTTGAAGGGTGGCCAGTAGAATAATAAAATATAATTTTGATATTTTCAAATATTCACCAGAGTTAAAATCTATGCAAAGTAAAATCTGTTAGGAAGTAAAATCGGGGGGCCAGGAGATGGTGTGGTGGTGAAGGGCACTGGATTCCCACATGGCAGACTGTGGTTCAAGTCCTAGGCCTGATGACTGGCTTTCTCCCTTTCCATTTCTCTCTCTGGTTGAATTAAAAAATAGTAGGCAAATGATTTAAATAAATAAGTCATTAAAAAAAAAAGTTGAGGTCAGCAGGTGATATGGTGGTTGGGGTGCTGGACCCTCAAATCCCAGACCTGGTGACTTGCTTTCTTGTGAGCACATGTGCCCCATAGCAAAATTAGAAAATGATAATAATGATAAATAAAATAATCCTTTTAAAATATAGTAAAATCAATGCAAAGAAAATTTTAAATATAAAACTTGATGAAATAAATGTGCTATTATTCCTTTTTGTCCTGTTAGAGAAACTTTATCAAATGTGTCAGCAAATTTTTAGAAATGTTAAAAAAATTCCAATCTTATTTCCAACTTAAAATAAATGCTCATTTTGTCAATAATATTTTAAGGTTTTAAAAAAATATTTTAAAATGTCTTTGATTTTCAGATTTTCTGTTTATGAAGACTACATAGTGTCTGGACAAATTCATGTGATATAATGTCAAATGAAAAGCAGCAAGATCCAACATTTTTGTCCTTTTCAAAATTATTTTGTTTTAGAATTTTGCCATAGGGCTCAGGCACGCATCATTTAAGGTAGAACATGTGTATGACGTACCTCTAGAGAACCAAATTAATTTGTGTGGATGATCGTTTCAACTTTTTGAGGGACAGTGAGAAATCACTCCCCGGAGAGGATGGCCATACTGCAATCCCTTCTCCTCTCGGAATTTTGGGCATGGACACACATGTGCCCAGTGTGTTTTTCAAGTCAGCAAGTCCACAACTCAAACAATGGAGTCAGCCTTGTGGGATTCAGTGCCTTAATCAACATGCCATCTGCCGACCCTATTTTTATTAAGTTTGAGTACTAATACACAAAAAATAATAGTAATTGTTGCTAGGGATGTGGCAGCTCAAGTGATTTTTTAAAATGTTTTTCAAGTTTTTAAATGTTGGATCAACCTTATAGTGCAATGCCTAAATACTGTGTTTAGGGAGCAGATCTTACATGACTGACCACAGTTCAAATCCTGGCCCTTACTGCCTGGAAATCACGCTGGGTACATGTGCATGTGTCCCCAAAATCATGTGGGATGGAAAAATGGAAGGATTGCTGCATGACCATGATCCACTGGGGTACTAGGTCTCTCTCTCTTTAGCAAGCACACATACTTTCTGGAGTTATACATGACATATAAATATTACACATCTTGTTTACATATATGTTGTAAATATATTACTTCTATAACAATGTGACATTTACATACTTTACCATTGATTATATGTGTGTGTGTATAATTTTTTAGTGTTTTTTTTTTTTTTTTTTTTTGCTTTAGGGCACATGTACTTGCAAGAGACACACAGAGAGACAGACAGACAGTGAGAAATCTCCCCCGGGGGGGATAGTCATGCTACAGTCCGTCTCTATTCTCCTCTTGGGATTTTGGGCAAGCACATACATATGCCCAACGTGAGTTTCAAGCCTCCAGGTCCAGGAGTCAAACCATGGTCAGCCATGTGGGAGTTCAGTGGCATAACCATTATGCCATCTACTATGCTAGATAATATTCTCATAACCTTCCACTGTACCTCTGTGTTCAACATAGTTCAAATGAAGGTGGTATGATCAAAATAGGTCAGTAATTCACATTAAAATACTTTGGGGGGCAAAAAAGTGTAATGACAAAATGTGATGCTCTTTCAATGTTACCCACATGCAAAGATCCCACGTTTGCATCTGAAGATGTTTCTGAGTATGCTGGGCACGCGCATGCCAATGACCCAGAACTAGCTGAGGCTGGGATGGACTATGGTATGAGTATCTTGTTGGGGTTACTGTCTGTCTCTCTGACCATTGAAGGAAATAAACTTAAAAAAAAAAAAAAACCTTCTGATTCTACTAAGTTGCCAATTAATACTTGTTCTATTCAGTGAAAAGGACATTCTTTAATTTGATATAACTACAGTTTACATAATTGCACCTACCTATGTCTGTCAAATATTAGGCAGTAAGCAACATTATGTAGCCCTGTACATAATTAATTACTCTTATAACTAATTACCCTTTATACAGTTTACTTCCCAAGGAAGCTACTTCACATTGGCCCAGGGGTTAAAAGTGGCAGCTATACCTGTCTACATGAGGCCAAGGAGACAGCTGACTGCTTTGTTACCTGCCCATAACAGGAAACAAATGACAAATAAAAATCATACGTTTTAGAATACATATACACATTACAGGATGTGTATATGTAAATTATGGCTAAATCAAACTTATAAACACATGCATTACTGTACATACTTATTTTTGTGGAGCGAATACTTAAAATCTACCCAATGATTTTCAAGAACCCAATACACTATGTTGTACAACAGGATCTCTTGAGGGACCAGCAGTTAGTGTAATGGCTATGTCGCTGGACTCCCATGTAGTTGACCATGGTTCGTGTCCCGGACCCGGCAGCTTAAAACTCACGCAGGGAGCGTGTGCGCACATGCCCAAGATCTCGAGAGGAGAATGGAGAAGGGATTGCAGTGTGGCCATCCCCCCTGGGGGGTGATTTCTCACTTTCTGTCTGTCTGTCTCTGTCTGGTGAGCGCACGCGCCCTATAGCAAAAACCTCTTCAGAAAAAAAACTGGATCTCTTGAGCTTATTCCTCTTATTTAACTGGAATTCTGTATCTTTTGACCAACATCTCCCAACACTTCCTACCCCCACCTCCCAGGTCCTGGTAATCACCACTGCTATTTTATGCTTGCTTCTGAGCTCAATATTCTAATTTGATCTTGTGGTATTTCTCTTTCTGTGCCTGGCTTATTTCACTTAGCATAAAAACCCTCCAGGTTTATCTATGTTATTGCAAATGAAGAATTTCCTTTTTTAAAGGCTAAGTAATATTCCATTGTGTATATATACCACATTCCTTTTATTCCTCCATCTGTTAATGTACATAGGTAGATTCCATATCTTGGCTATTGGGAATGACCCTGCAATAAATAAGGAGCTGCAGATATCCCTCTGGCATACTGACTTCATGATCTTTGGATACACACCCAGAAGTGGAATTGCTGAGTCAAATTAATTTTTTGAGAAAACTTCATACTGTCATCCATGTTGGCTGATCCAATTTACATTTCTCTCAACAGGGTTCCCTTTTCTTCATATCCTTACCAACATTTGTTACCTTTTATCTTTCTAAAAATATTTCACTGCAGTTTTAACTAACCCAATTATTATTGACATTGAAAATTTTTTTATTTACCTATTTGGCCATTTGTACATCTCCTTTTGAGACAAGTCTGTTCAGGCCCTTTGCACATTATTTAATTGGCCTGTTTTACTGCTACTGAATTGAGTTCCTTATGAACTTTACATATTAATCCCTTACCAGATGGATCATTTGCACATATTTTCTTCCTGTCTTAAGTCTTTTTGGGCTGCTATAACAAAATATTTTAGACTGAGTAACTTATAAACTGAAATCTATCGCTCACAATTCTGGAATCTGGAAAGTTCAAGAAGAAAGCACTGGTAGATTTTATGTCTGCTGACGTCTTGCTGTTTGAAGGATAAAACCTTGTTGCTGTGTCTTTTCATAGCAAAGTAGATGGGGCAAACATGCTCCCTCAGGCCCTAACCATCACTCGAAGGTTTCATTTCTCAACACTATCAACTCAGAATTAGGCTTCACCAAAGGAATTTTAGAGGACATTCAGACGATATCACTCCCATTCCGTAAGTTGTCTCTTTACTCTGTTGATTTTACTTGATATAATCCCATTTCACTTTCTTTGGCTTTCACTTTCTTTGGGTCATAAAAAACTCATGGCCCAGATCAATGTCATTAAGCTTTGACATTATTTCCTTATAGTACCTTTAGTTTCAGGTCTTACGTTTAATTCTTTGATCCCATTGAGTTGATTTTTGAATATGACATAATAATTTCATTTCCCTGCATGTGGATATTGTTCTCTAACACCATTTACTGTAGAGACTGTCCTTTCCTCATCATGTGTTCTTGGCACCTTTGTCAAAAATCAACTTACCATAAAATAATGAATTTATTTCTGGGTTATTTTAAGTTAGTAACAACCTAACTTTGACTGCATCAAGGAACTCAACACTTCATTACTTCATCCCCAACACATTTTATATTTTTGATGTCACAACTTACATCATTTTTTATACTAGGTATCTTTTTATACTGGGTATCTTTACAATATATAAAGATAAACCCACTTGATTATGGTGTGTAATCCTTCTTATGCCTGTCTGCCTTTTGTTCAGGACTTTTCTGTCTTTAACATGTTCTTATCCTCAGTAATGGTTCCATTCATTCCCAACTAGGTACAACCACTATCCCCAACTTAACAGTAACTTTCTTAATTTCTTCATAGTCTTTCCCCCTATTTTAAAAACTTTATATGAATGAAATTATATTTTTTATCCTCATTCCTCACTTTTTTTTCTGTATTATTCTAGAAAGGCAATTATGTAAATCTAGTACATTGAATATATCATTCCCACTGTCTTCACTTTTAATACTGCTGTTGAAAATTGAGCTATTGGTTTACTTTTTATCTTTAATTTTAAAACTTTTTCTAATGGTGCTCCACTTTGGTATGATGCAGATTTTTAAATTTATCTTGTTTCAGGAAAATTTTTATTTTTCCCAAGTTCACCAGGAGGGTAGGTTCTGTCATTATTACAAATGGGATTTAAGCATTTAAAAAGTAAAATTGGGATATTACTTTACATACTGCATTGTCATCTACTCTGAAAAAAATTAACTTATGTGCTGGAGGTTAAAGCAGTTGGATTCCACATGGCTGACTATGTTGTTTGAGTCCTGGACCTAACAGCTTGAAAACCATGTGTGTACATGTCCAAAATCCTGAAAGGAAGGAGAATTTGAGGAGGGACTACAGCATGACCACTTCCCGGAGGGAGTGCCTTCTCACTTTCCCTCTTTCTCTGTCTCTGGCAAGTGTGTGTACTCTCTGGCAAATTAAAAATAATTAACTTCTTATGCAATTTCTCCCCATGTACATTCTTCTGTTTTTATGAGTGCACATTACACCACCGTACGAAAAGTACCAGTTTACACAATCTACTGTTGCACACTCAAGTTGCTGTTTTCTGCTATTATAAATGCTATACAAGCTGCATGATTTTCTTCACATGAGTAGTTTCATTAAAACAAAGCTACAGATTAGATAAGTCCTTACTTAATGACAGAGGACAGAACTGGCATTGTTTTTGCTCTGGGGAACTTCAGTATACAGTAAGAATATAAAATTCACGTGAAAATAAAACAAACTGGATGACTGGTGATGTACCAATCCCATTTATCCATCTACCTTTTAGTAGTCTTTCAACACTATGTCTGGTGAAATCACTAGTAATTTAAGAAATAAGGGAATACAAAAATAATATGATGGAGGGCCACTTCAGCAGTTATCAGTCCTTCCCTCCTTCCAACAGAAAGGAGACTTTTCACTGATCATGCACAATTACTGTGAGAAGTATTATGAGAAAATCTAATATGAGATATTATATGTATCATCAGAATATCCTACTACTAAAACTGTTAAGTTCAAAAGTATTGTTGCTGTTAATTTTTTTTTTTTTTTTTTTGCCATAGGGCATGGGTGCTTGATAGAGAGAGAGAGAGACAGAAAGGGAAGGAAAGTGAGAAAGCATTCCATGGGGAATGATCACTGTGCAATCCCTTCTCCATTTCTCCCTCTCTTTAGGATTCTGGGCATGCCCACACATGTGGGCCTGGTGTGTTTGTTGTTCATATTAAGAGGAAGGCAATCAGAGTTCTGGTAGCCCGGATTACTCTGTGAATCATTCTATAAAAGAGAAGATACTCGGCAGAGTCAGCTCCATGACCTAGTGGTTAAGGCAGTAAAAGAAACCAGGTGGTCAACTGTGCAGTTTGAGTCCCAGACCCAGTAGCTTGAAAAAGATACCAGGTGCATATGCACATGTGCCCAAAATCCCAAAGGGAGAGATGGAGGAAAAGCTATTAAGGTCTGACCGTTCCCCATGGAAGGTGCTTTCTCTTTCACCCTTTGTCTCTCTGGTAAGCACAAATGCCCACTAGCAAAATTAAAAAACAAAACAGACAAACAAAAAACTATGCAAATGATTGCTTGTTTTTCAGCGTCAAGTGGGGAGGCAAGCAGCTCTCTGATGGCTACTCCTGTAATACTGGAGACACATAACCATATGGCACTTCTCATAAGAAAAGGCTGTAACTTATTTTAAAAAGCTGATACCTAAATCTGGCCATTTTGCAGTGAATTAGTACCAGACAGGGGCTATACCATTTAAATATTATTTTAAAATACCCTTTCTGGGGCTGAATGGTAATTCAATGACAAAACACAATGCTCTGCAAGCCTGATCCACAGGGAAGGTTCTGGGTTCTCGTCCAGAGAACTCCCAGAGTACAATGGGCACATGTGTTCCCATGACCTGGAACTGGCTAAGGCTGGGGTTAGGCTGCAAAGTCAAGATCCTATTGGGGATCCTGTCTCCCTCTCATTCACAGGATAAATAAACTTAAAAAAATCCTTTCTTCTTTTTTTGATAGTAAAATACTAAACATAAAACTTTGTGCTTCCAACATAAGGAGTGGTAATATCTGTTAGAAGAAGAACAGTGAAGAAAGTTATATATAATAAATTTAAATGGCTAGTGTATCATTTTGCATCTGTTATTACTGTTACTCTTTCATTTGAAGGAGCATGTTTATATTAAGCCATGCAATATTTCATGAAGTACATTGCTAATGCCACTTTTTGTTAAATTTAAGTAATTCACTTACTAATTCAAATTAAGACTGTCATTAGTAAGTTTCCTTCCCTAGTATGTTAGTGCAAAAACACTACTGCCACTTTAAACGTCATTTGTATACCTCCATGATACAAAATAAATTCTACATCCTGTTTCTGATTCAAAATATACGTAGGTAATAGTAATGTTATTTAAAGTATAATTTGAAACAGTCATAAGACAAGATAATAGAGGCCCTTATCATAAAACATCCCTTTTTTTAATAGAGGCCCTTATCACAAAACATCCCTTTGAAATATTTAAAATCTGAATGAAAAATATACAAAATCCACTTCATCAAATACGTTTCACTCTATATACTAGACTGTGTAAATAACTGCTGTATCTGGCTTAAAACATACAGAAGTGAGACTCAGGATTGAGGAAACATGGGATGTAATACTAAAATAACCAACCAATTCTCTGATTCACACCCTAATTTAAAATATATGAGAAAAAGAAAGAAGCCATATGCATTAGAGCTATAAGCAATCCCTTTCAGTGGCTAGGACAACTGAAGATTTTCTACTCAGACTTCACCCTCCAGACGCAATCTAGAATGGAGAGGCAAAAGTGCAGGCCCTTTGAGAAGTCATCTGCATTTGACCTGTGAGCAATTCCTTTCAGGGGCTAGGAAAACTAGGAAGATTTTTTGCTCAGGCTTCACCCTCCAGACCCCAATCTAGAGTGGGAGAAAAATGGGACTGCACAGAGATTGCAGATCATCTCCTTCTGCACATCTCTGAATGCTCGGATTGAACTGCAAGAAACTATGAAGAAACATACAATCCATCAGATGACCAGACACCACTGCCGAGGCACAAGAAATATGAGAAACAAAGAAAATATCTCTTTCCCCAAGGGAAAAGAACTCCTCATCGTCTATAGATAGTATATTGGAACTCGTGGAAATGTCAGATAAAGAATTTAGAATATTCATAGTGACAAAGATAATGGAGATGCAAGAGGAGAGAGACAATGAACTCCAGAAGAGGCAGAAGAAAAGAGACGAGTTCCAGGAGGCGAGAAAGGTCTTGGACGATCTGAAAGAGGAAATAGATACCATAAAGAAGAATCAAACAAAATTATCAGAGATGAAGGCTGTAATACAGGAAATCAAAATCTCCCTTGAAAGTATTAAGAACAGATTAGATCATGCATAAGATCGAATCTCAGATGTAGAAAACAGAATCTCTAGCTTAGAAAAATACATCATAAAGACTGACAAAATTACCAAAAATAAATGAGAATATGTGAAAAATACTAGATATTGTTAAACATCCAAACGTCCAGATAACTGGCATCCCAGAAGCTGAAAAAAGTATTAAGGGCATTGATAATCTATTCCATGAAATTCTGGAAAGTTTTCCAAACCTAGAGAGGCAATCGAATATCCAGACCCAAATAATACAAAGTGCCGGGGACCAGCCTCGGCGGGGGTGGGTTGGCTCGACAGAGGTGACGCTGGAAAGATAGGGAGACTAAGGCCTCGTGCTTTTTCATGCACGTCCTCAGCCGGACACTCCTCTAAGATCACTCTCTGAGGAGTGACAACTGCTAGGAATCACCGTGCCTTTTTATTGAAAATGGGATACATGCAAGTAAATGGGAGAGGGGCTACGTGTACTAATGATCAATTCATAATGTTTTAACAATAGAAACCATTCAGGGTTTGATTAAGGGCAAGTCTATTAATCATCGATACAGTTCAACAATTGTTTGATTGATGAAAGCAGGTTCCTGGTAACTTCAAGCAGTGCAGTTTCAGGAAACAGTTCCAGCAAGCAGAGTTAACTATCAACCGATGTTCAGCAGCAGCCATCTTATGATTACTAAAAGAAAATCTCAAGCATAGATATTAGTTCTTATGGATTTTCATAAAGAATGATACTTATATAATTCTATAGGGATTTAAAACGTAAGGAATCCTAATATATTTACCTATCCTGAAGGGGTGGAGTTAGTGTTCACTTGATGAGGGCGGGGATACAGCCTTTTCAACTGGTGATGAAGTGACTAATAAGTTAATGAAAAACTTTAAAATGGGTTTATGGTGTTGTGGATACACTTGTGTAGCCTATGGCACCACTGTTATGTATTTTGTTAGAACATTAGTTACCATGGGACGAGAGCGTCCTGGGCCAGTTTTGGCCTAGTCCTATTGTATGTGAAAAGATTATTTATATTAAATGTGTCTTGAAGGGCCTTCCAAAGATCAAGAAGAACTTTAGCACACGGCCTTGCCAACATGCTAAGTGACCCAAGCTTGTTCCATGGTCGGGGGGCGTACAGTCGCGGCCTTGCCAACTCACTGAACCGACCGGAAGCAATGCTCAAAGGTCAAGGGGCTCAGACGGGTCCTGGAGCCCCACCGGGTTGGACTCCTCCAAAAAGGATCTTAAACAGAATCAACCCAAGAAGATCTTCTCCAAGGCACATCATAGCCAGACTGACCAAAACCACAAAGACAAGATACTAAAATTGGCAAGAGAGAAATATCAGGTTACTTACAAGGGGTATCCCATCTGGATAATAGCAGACCTCTCGTCAAAAACAATGCAAGCAAGGAGGGAATCAGCAGTTAGTGTAATGGCTATGTCGCTGGACTCCCATGTAGTCGACCGTGTTTTGCGTCCCAGACCCGATGGTTTAAAATTCACGCCGGGCGCGTGTGCGTGCATGCTCAAGATCCCAAGAGGAGAACAGAGGAGAAGGAATTGCAGCGTGGCCATCCCCCCTGGAAGTGGAAGGTGATTTCTCGCTTTCTGTCTGTCTGGCGAGCACACGTGCCCTATAGCAAAAACCTCTCCAAAAAAAAAAAAAAAAAAGAAACAATGCAAGCAAGGAAAGAATGGGAAAATATATCCAATGTAAGTGAAAAACAATTTCAACCAAGAATACTATACCCACAAGATTACCCTTCATATGAGAAGACAAAAAATGTTCTCAGATAAACAAAACCTGAAAGAATTTACCAACACCAGATCAGCTCTCCAAAAGTTATGAAGGGAATGCAATACTGGAAAAGCTAAAGTCAGACATACAGAAGTAAGAGTTCAAAAAACAACCATGAGAATGGCCAACTTACTCTGAAAAGATCAATAATGTTGAATGTTAACTTCCAGAATTTAAATGGAAAGATCAGATCACAGTAACACTGCAAATTCAACAGAAGACAGATTAATTACACGAGACTAAATTGGTGAAATAGAATTTTATGACTTTTAACTAAAACATTACTGATTTTCTCCCATGCTTTGCTTTCCAGATATAAGGATTCTTTTTTTTTTTTAATCTTCTCGAGTTGATCTGAACAGAATCTTAACCTTTTTCCTGGCTTTAAGTCTTAAGCAAATTTCTCTTAACATTTTTTGATTTTGATTTATTAAAGCCAAAACTACTTTCCTTGAAATAAAATATTTTTTTAAATATGAGAAAAAGGATTATATAATCCTAATAATTTTCCTAAGTGAGTGTTAATGAAATTTAAAGACAGCTATGACAATTTCTTAATTTTTTTCTAACATTTCTTTTATGTTATAGACACGGTGACTTTTTAAATTCTTTTCACAAATATAGGTAATCAAATTATTGGATTCACTTAGATAACTGCTCACCCTTCCATCCTCTGACACTACCAAAGCAGTGCACTAAATGGCCTGGCAGACTGGAGCTAAGCTTAAAGCACCATCACAAGTACAAATAAAATCACACTTAATACTCATTTTTTAAGAGATGAAAAGTTTACTTAGAAATTGCAAACATTTAGCAAAGATAAGACAAACACTATTTTCAATATTCTACAGAAATACAGTAATTTATGGCCAGCTTCGTACATGGTCACATGATAAAAACAAATCTAATGGAAAAAAGGATGGTTCAGTCTACTTTTCTCCCACTTATCACAATTAATTAAGTGTACCAGTAAGTACTGGAAGACAGCTGCATAGGAAGATTAGAATCCTAGGGCTGTTGGTTAATATTCATTATTATATTAGAATAATATAAAAACAAAATAGTATAGCTATACAGTTAACATGCAATTTAAATTATTATCTTAAAGTAACAGGACAGAATTTAGTGAATACAATTGAAAAAAATGTGTTGTTACAATCAGGATATCATGGTATTTTACATAACATGGAATTTCTTCTTCCTTATATAATGCTTGGCAAATTTGAACAGGTTAACCATATTTCTAAAGCAAATTTAAAACGAAGATAAAGAAAAACAAGTGGGTAATTCTACTAGATGCTTTTCTAATATTCTAAATAATTCTTAAAGTACCATATTTGATGCTTACCTCAGCATTTCTGAACTTAGAATAAAGCTGTACTTTGCAATGTGTGCTGTCCAATATAGGGACTGTTAGCCATACAATGTTCTTGATCACTTGAAATGTGGTCAGTCAAAACCATAATGTGCTGAGTACCAAATATATACTGAATTAGCATAGGGAAAAATAAAAAACTCTATCTCGTTAATTTTTTATACTGATTACATGCTGACATAATTGTTTTTAATATATTGTGTTAAATGTAGTATCAAGAGTTTACTTCACCTATTTCTTTGTGTCTACTAGAAAATTAAAAATGACTCTGTGGCTCATACGTGTCTATTGGACAGTGCAGACACAGATAATCTATAGCCATTATATTAGCCTTTGAAGTTAGCATCAGACTTTAGTAAGCACTGTGGGGTACGAGTTCCCAGAGCACCATCAGCACACTTTACACTTCCTTTATTGCGAAATTTATTCTTACTTCTCTGCAAGGCATATATTATAAGTGTAAAAAGAATTCACTTAATATTTAACCCTTAGAAAATATAAATTAGTAAACAGCGAGAGCTGCAAGAACTTCGATGCAGACGGCCACTGGGTGAGAGCAGATTAAGAAACACAGCAGTGTAATCAGTGCAGACGATTAGTACCCTCAGTGAAGTCAGTCAGTGGAATTTAATCTCCCATGCCCAGAATCTGACCTTGCACCACAGTCCATGCATGTGACTTGTCCATTTAAAATAATAAACCAAGAAAATCTTAATATTAACTGTGCATTAACTTTTGTAAATACTCCATTTTGGGGGAAAATCATCAAGCAATACAAAATTAGCACACATGGTGAATTCTAATAGCAGAATATAGTATCTGAGAACTTTCTCTTAAAACTCCCCAATGTTAAACCAAGCAACTGACTAGTGTCCAAGAAACCTGGGTTTAAAAAAAAAATGTTATTAAAAAATAATTACTGACCTTTTATTCTTTCCTCTTCTCTCTTTTTTCTTTAGTTCTTGTAGTAAAGTATACAAGTATTTGGCATACTTAACATCTTTTTTCCCCCAACCCCAAAAACCATACATTAATCAACTACACATTTCATTATTTTCCTAGGAACAACACACAGCAACGCCCAGTGCCGACAGTGGGCACCTGGGCCAGCACCACGGTCATGCATCAAGAACCTCGCCAGGAGGCCATGCCTGGTGGTCCACTTGGACTCCACACACTGCTCCTCACAGTTCAGGTAGGAATGTTTGTCTCTCTTAAAAACAAAACAAAACAAAACAAAAAAAACACCAAACTGTTTAATCTTCATACATTAAACTGTCAAAAATGCTCTGAAAGCCATGAATTTACAGATGTTGAAACTACTGTATCATTTATAAAAATGTCCCCCTCATGTCAAAAATCTATTGAGAAAACAAGTAAATAGAAGCTATTGTATATAACCTCGTATTTTATCATTACACTTTTAGGATGCGGGAAAGCAACTAAGATTTAGGGAAAAAAAAACAAAAAAAAACAAAAATAAAAAAACAGAAGAACCCAAACCAGAGAATACTAGCTATACCCATACAGAAACTGACTGCAAAAGGCTACAGTAATTCCCTCTAGACTTTACCAACCTATTTATTAAGACATTTACATTTATTAATGTGCCTTGCACAAGATACTACTTAAATATTTCACATCTCCTATCTTCAGACTGTTATATTTAAACAATACTGTTTTGCATTACTAACTCCAGCCTCTATAAGCCCAATAATTCATGCCAAATGACATAATTTTGTAATTTCTAACATATATTACTCCACAAATATACTTCTTGGTGAAAAGATGACAATGGCTTCCTTTCTGAAAGTTCACTGTGTGGTATCAGGATAATCACGAAGTATTTATTGGGCACCTACTATGACTGCACTCAGTCCACACTCACTCTTTAACCAATAAGGAAAAACACGAATACAACATGACACTTGTGAAGGATCACTTGTGAGCATTTCCAGTCAAATGCTATTTGAGTCAACATTCGGACAGACATAATTATACATCTCTATGCCCAAAAACGTCCTCCAATTTATTATCTATCACCTTATACAAATGAATAAACAATCTAGAGTGTGATGCACAGTGCATTGAGGAAAGCGACTGCCATACATAAAATTAGGACAGATTCCTTAAAGATATGAAAGAAAAGCCAGAATGTCATGGTTTATAAACCACCCAAAGACTTAACAGTTCACACAAATATCTGGTTAATTTAGGAAAATGGGTACTTGTATTACGGTTTCCAACTTTGCTGGAGGGAGTTGTTCTAATAAAGTGCCTTGGGAGCACTTTAAGTAAATACAACGATTAAAATCTTTTGACTAAAACTGTAAACTACCATACACAAGCTCCAAATTTCATCTAATTGTGTATATACACATTGTGTATAAACACACACACACACACACCTTTTAAGTATCCAAATTTCACTTACAATTTTGTACATCTGTATATCTATGCATTTGAACCTGTTTATATATTTTAAGCAAAATGGTCTATTTCTCTTGAAGCTAAGAACATGGACGAAGGTCATAAGACAGAGATGAGTTAGTTTTACTTTCTAATTTTTATCAATTTTGAATTGTTTTCTACAATACACAAAGCATTATAAGATCTGTTAAGTATATACAGGATCTGCATACAAATCATTCTCAGAGAAACTGAAGTCTTTGGAAGCAAAATAGTTGTAAATTTGAAAACAGTAATAGGTCCTCAACAAGATTTCCAAAATTGGCAATGCTGTCAATTAAAACAATACAATCAACTCTACCAAACATGGAACTACAATACAAAATTTATCTCCACAGAAGATGCATGTAAGAGAATGTTTTTTAACAGAGCCCTAGGGACCTAAGTAGTGAGACGAACGAGGCAGCCACGGAGCTACTGCACTGGTAGTAGTTTATAAAAAATACTGCCTATTCTAAAATTTTAAGAGCTAGTAATATATTTAGCATATTTCTGCCTTTTCTTTTTTGCCATGAATATAAAATTTTGTCCTAAATTTACTAAATCTTCTACACCCTGAGGAATAACAAGACTAATAAAAGAAATGCCAGGGTTATTAGCTTGGCAGGTCATATTACTGTCTAGAAAGCACGAATTATATGTAGCTAATATCCTTGGAAGCACAAGGTTCATCAGCAGACTAAGCTGCCGACCAATGTTTTCTTTTAGTAGAGCTGGGTTTTACAGTGTTAACATGGCCTGGAGAGCAGAGAGGTCAAAGTTGGGAGCCTGAGAATTCCCTTCCAATCTCATATCCACAAGTGAAATACTGGTTTTCTCTTTCCACTATGAACAAGACCCCTGCTGCCCTTTAAAAATATATTATTCAACAGTTCTCTGTAAAGCACTTTGAGATCTTTAGCTACATGTATTTTTTTACAAAACTGCAATTATTTACTATCTTGAAATAAGGAATTACTACCACCTCCTCTCCATACACAAATAGATAAAACGACACATTGTAAATTTCATCGTTATTTACTTTTCCTCCAGTATCTGAAAGAGCACAACCTCCCCACCTCCCCACCCCCTGCCCTGCCTGACCTTTTCTCCCTTCCAACTACCTTACCTGAGACCCGATTTTAGAAGGGAACAAAGGGCCTTTTAAGTGAGACAACAATCAGGCCTTAATTTTAGGGGAGAGTGCTACTGTTTCCCTTTGAACAGAGGATGCACTGGTTTCAGGGTCATCTTTAATTGTGCATATACTACCTTCTCACTGTGATGCCTCCAACCCCAAAATGTCAGCTGTCAGAGAGAAAGAACTAATTTTCAATATGGTACTTTTAAATGATAACTAATGAAACACAAACTGAAGCATTCTACCTGCTTCTATCCCTTTGTCACTGACGGTTAAAATGCCCCAATGGGAGCTATCTCTTGCAATAGGAATAAAAAAAAAATAAAAGAATCATAATGAACTATTTGACAAAATTTCCATCCTCTGTAGTCTAAACATTAGACTTAATATACTCTTACTCATGCAAACGCTAGGAAAGGCACTCGAATTAACAGAGTTATGTACAGCTATTTTTTAAAAGACACTCTGTGATGGTAAATAGGACTACTGGGGTTGGTTTTTCTTCTCACTGCCCTCATGACACTGAATTTGCTTAAACTTTCTGGTACCTCCAAACTATTCTCCACTGAATAGGAGCCCATCACAGAGCACACTTCAATGTAGAGGGGTGGGAGCACCTAAGACGCTAGGGTTTGCACAGTTGTACTTGAAAAATTCATTCAAAAGACGAAGTTCAGTTATTACAATGTTGTTCAAATTTTCTGGCATACTTTAAATATCTTAGAAGTTTTAAAATATATTTTCTAGTAACAAAATAACAGTAAGCTTAAAACAGCTTTTGAAGAAGAAAAAACATGTTATTGCCTTTTTAAACTAAATATTTAGCATCTTCTATAATTCAGGGGAACTAAGGTAGAGATACATTGTTACATAGCAAGTGGCAGCTGCGTGCCTAAATTTCATTTAGCCCGTGTCAGATACCATCTTGTGCTATATAACAGAAAATTATAATACTGTCAATTTGTTTGCAATAATATTCAAAGTTCTCTGTACACACACACACACACACACACACACACACACACACACACACACACACACACACACACACACACACACACACACACACACACACACACACACACACACACACACACACACACACACACACACACACACACACACACACACACACGTGCATATCTGTGGCTAAATAAGCTTTCCTACATACTGCATAAAAAACTCGAAACTCGTTCCTACATTTTCTACCACTTGATAAATCCTTATCTGAAGATTTAAGTGGCTTTCGTGATAACCTGCACACATTTAATCCTACTAACAATTAAAGAAGTCTTTAAATTAGAACCATACCACAGGAATAAGAAATGCGGCTGAAAGTCAAGGCCCACAGTTTCTAAAGAGGTAATAAAATGCTAAAACCTAGAAAAGAAAAAGGGGATACTGATATTAACATGTATCAAATCCTTAAGCTTAAAAAATGACTCAGAGGTTTAAGAGTTACCTAAAAAGGTCCACAAATCAAGTTGGGGGGAAAGAAGAAGCATAAAATGACTATCCGTGCATAGATTCAGGTAAACAAGTCACTGAAATCAAAGAATTCCTTGATGCCCCAAAATGACTCTGGCTCCATATAGATTATCTTCCAACATCATACATGAACAGAAAGTAGTGTTCTTTATACACGTGGACATCATTAGCTCTATGAATTTTTAATATATATTAAAGTACTGTTAATTGATAATTATAGAGCTGCATTTCTGGGCTGGGATTTAACTAGTGTAAACAAGATCATGGAGTGAAGGGGAAAAATCTATATTAACTTATTCTATGAGCCATAGCTCTCCCTAAGCTTTATGAGTCTAGTGTGCATCATTTGTTCACAATCAATCCACTGCACTCATCCATAATTTCTCAGCCATCATTCACTCTATCACGCATGACCAACCTTTCCCTTCTTCAAACAGTTAATCATTCATTAATTTAATGAATATTTAGTGAGTCCGCACAATGTGGAAGGCACACAGTAGAATCTAGAAACACCATGTTACCAAAATAGGCATACTAAAAAAAGAAAGGTGGGGCAAAGGTGGTGGTAGAGACAGTTACAGATCCTACTGCCTTTTGCTAATCAGTAGTGTTCTTCATTCACAAGACAGCACTATGATCTGCTATTCTTCCAGTGAAAGTTTAATGAAATATGTGTCAACCTAAACCATCTTAAGACTAACAAATTCCTGAAAATAGACATATGGTTTCTACTGTATTAGCTCATTAGTCAAAGAGATACATTATGTAACAGCTAGTGAGTTCCAATGTTGACCACTTAAAAAGAAAATACAAACAATACCAAGGTTCTCTGTGGATGAACACTTGAGAAAGGCAAATTTTAGAAATAAAGTAGCAAACAAAAGTCACATACTAATAGTATCCTTTGGATAGCTGTATTTTTACTCCCTACTTAAAACTTTATTAGGAAGACAAGGGACTATGAAACAGGAAAGGAACGCATGGCTTCAGAAAGGGGTGGGGGTTAAGAGCCTTAGAAGACATGAAGACAATTAACCCCAGAGATGGGCAAGATACTCAGGTAGAAAGTATAAAAAGGCATGGAGTACTATAAAAATTTAGATAATGTTTCATACAGTATTGTCTATAATTATGTCCTGACACTTTCTCACTTTCTCTATCAAAGCATAAGACATCCCATTACTCAAGATACTAAAACTGATGCTTGGGGAAATGTCACACTGACCGAGGCCAGAATTTGGCAGTATGTATTATTAGCACAATGGGCTGAACCTCCTATGTCTGCTCTGTGGACACCTGCAACCCCTGCAGGTGCTCAAAACCATAAATTAATGTTTTTCTTCCATAGAGTTCTTGATAGACCTTCAAGTATTTGATTCAAAATATGCTCTGCACACAAAGGGCCATGGAATTATGTTCATAATGACAATTATTTTCATACCTAAATAGCTATGAAATTTCTGCCCCAAGAGAAAAGAGCAACTTGTGCATACTTGAGTCAGTCTCCTGATGATTTTTCTATTTTTAAGTCTTACTCAATTCAACGATCTGCCACTCAACAAAACCATAACTCTCAAGTAAAGGACCTATTTCTTTTCCCTTAAGGCTATACACTTAAGTCCAGGCTTTCCATAATAGTGAGATAGGGAGGTCTGCCTTTTCCTACATCTTCTCCACCCCCAGAGGATTAACTAGCAAGTAAAAAGGAGAACAAGCATGATGGGTATGCTTATTTCTGCCAGTATTACTCACATTCTGCACAAAAGCTGAACAGACGGCTTCTATTAGAGGAACTGTCAGAGAGGCAGCACTTGTCATATCTTGTTCACGTCTGTGGGGGGTGTGTGTGTGTGTTTGTGTGTGTTTTAGTGGGGGTATGAAATTCATAGCATATGGAGAGAGTATCTTAGGTACACATTACCGAAAGACAGATGAGGAAAAATACACATAAGTGAAAGAGATGAAAATATACAAAAGATTGGCAAAATAGAGAATGTGGAGAAAAGAGATAGCAATGATTTACAAAGGGGGAAATACAATAACAAAGTAGACTTTACCAGGCTGTTTCACCACCCCACCTCACTGACCTGAAAAGTTCAGCCCTTATTGATGAAAAGATAAGATACAGCTATAATATGGATACTTTGGTACCTTATCCCTGATAAGTTCAGTATCAAAGTGTTTTGTTCATTTTTAAAATAAACATTGAAGACCTATTCTTCAAAACTACTCTTTCCTCCTGGTTTTTGTCAATAAACTTTTTTAACAGTCGTTTCATAAAACTTTTGCAGTGTATCCTTAATAAGTTAACTTTTTAAAAAGGAAAAATTTTATGGATACATTTTTCTGTGTACATTTCCTCCACTTTTCACAAGTGAATTTGAAAAGAAAAGAACAGTAATAACTAAAAATGGCATTCCAGGTTTTTAGGGGGAAAACCTGATTTCATAAGGGCTGACATTAAGTGTTTTTGGTATGAACCTAAGTTTGAGGTAAAAACAATCTATCAAAAACTAGTAATAAAAATAATTTTCTAGTACTGCAATTACATAAATTCTTAGTTTTTTTTTTTTAAATAACTACTTTAAAAATGGATTACACTGGAAGCATGCTTTTTATGTAAGTTCCAACACGTATGAGTTTGAGTTTGGTTATGGTAGTCTGTAACTTTATAGGAGAACATGCTAGAGAAAGTGAACTAGTTTGTATTTTCAGATATTCATCCATCTAGAAATTTAATTCTCAGAACAATCAGATCAAGTCATTCTGCATTTGTATTAATGTTATTAAGCGGAAATGCAACATAAATTTTTAAATAAAAAATTGTCTATGCTACAACTCCACCAATGTGGGTGGAGGTCTGTATGAACTAATTAGGAGAACTGATGAGAAGCCTCATGTACAAAAATACGAAGGAAGAGAACTTACTTTAAGACTCACTGTTTAGCAAGAACTATTTTTGTCCCCAAAGGAATGCCAGTTCTTACCAAAATAAATAAAATGAAAGATTTACTATAGACTTTTAACATAACAAAGAACATGTAGTTAGCAAGTAACAACAGGTCATGCAACTATGTAAATAAGAAAGGAAAACAATATTGCACTAAGCGGGAACCTTGTAGAACAAATCCACCTTTCACTGACTCAAAGTAGCCAGCCATTTCCTGTATGCGTTGGCAAACCTAGCTTGCTCTACATTCCGGCAGGTGGACAACACTTGATCAATGAACCTGTGCTCCATTTCTAGGCCTACAGAGTCTGGAGCTGGGGTCCGCTTCAGGCGTTTGGTTTCCTGGGAATAGCCTTGCTTGTTACAGTCATTGGATCCATCCACTTCCATCGCGTGAGACAGGTGGGGGCTTGCTGGGATGACATGCAAGTCACTCAAAGTCCCCCTAGGGCTGTCTGCAGGTGACAATGGGGTCATGTTGCAAGGAGACCTACCACTTAAGTGATGCTGAAGGTAGAAAACATGCCGTCTGTGACAGGAGGAAGAGAATAAAGAAAATTATAACACAGAGTATATCTTTTTTATTAAGTTGATAATTTTAAAACATTCAGTACTCAGTTCACTGCACCCTTCCAAACCTAGTTATCTGGGGAAAATGGAGAAAAATCCATTGAAATACAGTCTCTTGGTATTGGACAAAACTTGACAACCTTAGCATACAAAGACTACTATGCTAAAAGTTTTTCAATCAGTATTTACTGAGATACTGACAACTACTTGGAACTGTTATTCTCTAGTAATTATAATATGAAACCAGAAATAGATCTTAGCCCAACTTTAGCTATAAATTAAAATAGCAAAAACAAAAACTAAAAATTAATCTAATTAATATCCTAGAATACAAATGATTGAGAAACAAGGGGATTAAACAGTTTCTCAAGGGGCTTAGTCCATGGCCTCTACCCAATATGTTAATAAAAATAACCAATCTGATGCACTAGTCTTCTTTAAAGACCAACTAAACTTTCTAAATCCATCATTACAGTCTTACACATTCACATGCAGTGGGGAAATGCTAGGCTTGTAGTAAAGCATCTTAGAAGATAAAGTTCCAGAACCAGCAGTTAGCATAATGGCTATGTTGCTGGACTTCTGTGTAGCTGACAGTGTTTTGAGTCCTGGACCCAGCAGCTTAAACTCACACCAGGTGCGTGTGTGTGCGTGCCCAAGATCCTGAGAGGACAATGGAGGAGAAGAAATTGTGGCGAGGCCATCCCCCCTGGGAGGTGATTTCTTGCTTTCTGTCTCTCTGTCTCTCCCTGTTTTTCTGCTGAGCATATGCACCCTATTGCAAAAACCTCTCCCCCCAAAAAAACAAACAAACAAACAAACAAAAAACACAAGAGATGCAGTTCCTATTTTCCCTCTAATGAAAACAGTTTTCTTGCCCTTCAAATTGCCTGAAATTGTTTCTTAAAAACGAAGATTAAGGGCCAGCAGGTGGAATGGTAGTGGGGTGGCTAGATCCCACAAAGCCAACTTCAAGGTTTGAGTCCTGAACCCAGCAGCTTGAGAAATATATCAAGTGCATGTGTGTGCATGCCCAGAACCCCAGGAAGAGGGGAGGAGAACAGACTGTGGTATGGTCATCTCATGGGGGGGTGACTTTCACTTTCCCTCTCTGCCTCTCTTTGGTGAGCGCACATACTCTATAATAAAAACTTTTTTTTTTTTAAAAAAAAAGACAATTTCTGAAAATTTTGATTAACTGAGATGCATATCTATTATACACAATAAAGTATACTATGCAGAGTCTAAACTGTTACATTTCATCCTTCCTATTAGCAATTCTAAGTCCTTAAAAAATAATTATATTCATGTTCTTTGCATATTCTAGAGTACACAGAAAACACATGAACCCATTTTATAGAGAGTAAAACGTTATGGACTGATAAATTGCATAATGACAAGAGTCAGCTATAGAACAGTGACCTATATGTCATCTCAATTATTTTTCTCCCACTCACAAACTTTAATTTTAATCTTCATATGAACAGCTCTGAATCACACACTAATTTGTTTGAATCCCCTAAGTCTTGCTATAAATATCCCTAAATACAAAATAACAACAAAAATCTGTAACATCAAAATAAACTACAAAATAAGATTATTTCTTAAAAATGTGAAATAAGAATGTCTTATTTTATGAGAAACAGGTAAGTCTCTATGAAGGTAACCAAAAACATTATTTTCTCTCTTCTCAATATATTCTTCATGGAACAGCAATTGATCAGATCTTCTCAAAGAGTGTATAAGAAAGACTGTGCTGGAGAAAGTGGGGGAGGGGGCTCTCAATAAGTTTAGAAATATACAAATTTCTCCTGCCTGGCACAGGCCAAGTATCTGCTTTACAGACAGAATGTATGACCTGAAATGTTAGGCTGCTGGAAAAGTCATGATGCCTTTTTAAATGTTTTTTCTATGCAAAAATGTGTCCTAATTTTTCAGACAACCTAACAGAATCTATATGAAGATAGAGATTCCTCCGAATAGAGAAAGATCCAAAATAGATGAACCAAGGGGTTCCCAAACGTGGACTACGTTTTAACATAAAATTTACCTTACTGTTAAATGTACTCAAAACACAGGTTAATCGGTTGCTCTTTCACTCTTT
>NW_006159849.1:7824392-7853405 GCF_000334495.1 Tupaia belangeri chinensis
CTACTGGCCTTTACCCTCCCAAAGATAAATTCTTTCATTTCATTTACTTGTAGGTTTCTGTCACAGGGAGCATGTGCTTACCACAGACAGAGAGACAGTGAGAGGGAAAGTTAAGCTATCACCTCTCCCAGCAGGGAGGATGGCCATGCCACAATCCCTTCTCCTTCATTCTCCTCCTGGGATTTTGGGCACCTATGCACACGTGCCTGGTTGTGATTTTCAAGCCGAGAAAATTGGGTCTGGGACTCAAGCTGTGGCAGACCATATGAAAGTCCAGCATCTTATAAAACATGCCATCTGCTGGCCCCTACATTTCATTTTAAATAAATAATATCCAGTGACTACACTTAAAGTAAGTTAATTTGAGGAGTGTTAGAAAAATGTTTATCTTATTTTCAAGGATCAATCAATAGTCTCAACTCTGACTGTGCATCAGCATGTTATTAGATTTCACTTTAAAAAGAAAAATTAGAATGTAGTGCTCCATACTAGTTATGCTAAATATCAGAATCACAAAGAGGCCAGAAATTTGTTTTACTTGTATTTCTTGTTTTATTGTAGAAGTAAGCCTAATAAACACCTTCTTCTAAACTACAATCCCCCCTTCACTTCTCATACTCCTGTCTTCCTTAGAAAAATCATTTGCTCTTCTGAACTTCCATGGTGTGCTTCATCATATACATTAAAATTTTTTCGTACATTTCTTCATTCCCACTAAACTCTTAAATCAAGATATTTAATTAATTTTAAATATTCGTTTCCATCCCCCATCCTGTTGTGCAAAATTCAGTATCAATGTCATAAGCCATAGGCAAAGATCTGCGTGAGGAACCTCGTATTAATGAGGATGATGCTTTCTTACTCGGGCAAAGCCACACAGCCAGATGGCCATATTTAACCATGCTGGTAGAAGTCAGAAATACCACCACCTGCAGCTCTCATAAGGACATGCAGTTTCATTCAGGAAATAAAGTTTCCCTTCTCTTACCTATGACACCAAAGGGTTTCATGTCCTGGGTAGGAATCAATAAGATCAGTGCTGAATTCAACTTCTTCTTCTAGAAGATGAGGAAGATTTATCCTTGATTCCTCTGTTGAAGCTGCTGCCTCTTCATCTTTTGGAAGAACTAGGGCTGGCTCACTTCTCAAGTGGTTTTGCTCCAATAAAGAACTGTCTACCACAGTTTGACTAATCAAAGACTTTAACAAAAACTGGCGGTAGTGAAATCCACTGTGGTCTGAAACATGCATGGACGCCCAATGTTTAGTAGAGGATAGTTCATCAAGAAGAATCTTATAGGAATAAAAAAAGGGAAGTGAAAAGAGGAATTCTTAAAAGTTTTTCTTTCTCCATTAATGCCTCAATTTCTCTTTAATTCATCCCTTGCTTTTCTGACATCATTGGTCCCACCAGTATTCATATACAATGCCCACCACAGTACTGTTACTTATGAAGCTCAGAACATGGGAATTTCCCCTTTCTCTTATAAATGACAGAAGAATTTTCTTTTAAAAAACACAAAATTTAAGGAACTATTTGTCATTCTTTCCCTGGACCTTGACTAATCATATTCTGATTAGCACATACAGAGAAAAGCCAAAGTCTAAGATAAGGATGAATATCAGGGAGTTCATTTTCAAGGAATGCTAATGTGAGAGGGAAAAAAATGTAAACTCAGAGGTTAAAGATTCTTCTACATTTAATGATTGTTAACTTATTTGTTTAACAACAGAACAGTGAAATCATTTGTTCAATGTAATGCCGTGAACATGGAGACCATGTCTGTTTTGTTCAATACTTAATTATAAAGGCGTAGTACAAAAACACGATTCATGAATAAAAGGATTTTTCAAGAGATCACAACTTTCACTACTCATCTCAAACTCAGTGAAAATCAGTAAGTGGGTTTTTTAAATAGGTGAAATAAAATCCAGCAGCAAATTGTTCAAATCTTTATATTACCAACCTGCAAACTAATGGATTACAAATGGTATAAATGCAAGAAGCATTCATGGAAAAAAAAGTATTTGGTAGAATTATGAAAAGGTAGCAAACGTAAATGGTTTTTGATCAGTGAAAGGTGTATCAAGGGCCTACCATGTTCCATCAGAAAGACTTTTAGATCAGGGACCAGCAGATGCGTAATGGCTATGTTCCTGGACTTCCACATAGTCGACCGTGGTTCGTGTCCCGGACCCGGTGGCTTAGAACTCATGCCGGGCATGTGTGCGTGTGTGCCCAAGATCCTGAGAGGAGAATGGAGGAGAAGGGATTGTGGCGTGGCCATCCCCCTGGGGGGTGATTTCTCACTTTCTGTCTGTCTGTCTCTGTCTTTCTGGCAAGCACATATGCCCTAT
Source organism: Tupaia belangeri chinensis (assembly GCF_000334495.1). Taxonomy (NCBI): domain Eukaryota; kingdom Metazoa; phylum Chordata; class Mammalia; order Scandentia; family Tupaiidae; genus Tupaia; species Tupaia belangeri. The sequence continues at coordinate 7,826,751 of NW_006159849.1, forward strand.
AGCAAAAACCTCTAAAAAAAAAAGAAAAGAAAAAGAAAAAAAACAGACTTTTAGATCAACTAAGGGAAAAAAGATATACTCTTGTGAAAAGTGAACAATACAGATAGCAGAATGCCAAATTTCTGCCTGCCTGGCAAGGGTCTCGCAAATGCCTACTACCTACCACAATTCCCTCTCCATTTCTCACACCCCCTTCCCTCCCTAGAAGTCGTTCATTCCCTCTTCTGAGCCTTATAGTACTTGTGTGTTCCATCACACATATTAAAGAACTCTCTGCATATCGCTTCATTCCCACTGAAGTCTGCAAGTGCTTTAAGATATTTCTTCATTTCTTTTTTTCTTTTTTTGCTATAGGGCACGTGAGCACCAGACAGACAGAAAGAGAGAAATCACCCCCCAGGGGAGATGGCCACGCCACAATCCCTTCTCCTCCATTCTCCTCTTGGGATCTTGGGCACACACGCACATGAGCCCGGTGTGAGTTTAAGTCACCGGGTCCAGGACTCGAATCGTGGTCGACTACATGGGAGTCCAGCGGCATGGCCATTACGCTAACTGCTGGTCCCTATTTCTTCATTTCTAAAGTTTCCATCTCCCTATACCTACTGGCATCAGAGTGGGTACATAAATACTTCAAGAATAAATAAATAAATGAACAACTTAATGAAGTGACAAGTTCTAAGGAATAAAGATTACCTTCAGCAGAATAGTCAAGTTTTATCAGTGAAATACTTTAAAGACCTTAAAACTCTACTAAGTTAATTCAGAGCACCTTAATTTATTCCAGAGGCTAGACAGCTGCTAGGTATGGGAGAAATGGAAAGCCAGACTGTTTATTTGGTTTTAAAAGGTGAGTATAAACAGCACTAGGTGAGCTTCTACTTAAAAGACAATCTGAAGTTACTACATTTTTGAAGAGTTAACCTGCAGGACATTTAGGCTATAACACGGCAGCTTTGTAATTTTGGTATAGTTTCTTTCTTTTTCTTTTAAGTTGCCAGAGGGTATGTGCATTCACCAGAGACAGAGAGAAGGGAAAAGGGAGAAAGTATTCTCTAACATGGCATGGTTACATCGTAATCCCTTCTCCTCCATTTCTCAGTCCTGCTGGGATTCTGGATGCACACATACTCAGCATGTTTTTCAAGCCACCAGGACCAGGATATGAATCGCGGTCACTCACGTATGATCCTGTTTCTCTTAACCACTAGGCTATGGGGCTGGCTCAGGTACAGCTTCTTAATATGGGTTAAACACAATACCCTACTTATTTAAAATGATCTTATACCACATGAAAATCTTTAGATTATTTCTTACTGGGTATTTCTATGTATAAAAATTCAAATTCATTATTTAGTTTTGAGGCAAAAATAGCACATATATGAAAGGTTTTCAACAAAATCAATCTCTTAAAAAAAAAAAAAAAACAAACTTGAGACCAGCAGTTGGCATAATGGCTATGTCGCTGAACTCTCATGTAGTCGACCGTGGTTTGAGTCCCAGACTTGGTGGCTTAAATTCATACCGGGCGCGTGTGTGTGCGTGCCCAAGATCCCCTGAAGAGAATGGAGAAGGAATTGAGGCATGGTCATCCCCCCTGGAGGGTGATTTCTTGTTTTCTGTCTTTCTGGCAAGCGCACGCATCCTATACCAAAAATCTCTAAGAAAAAAAACAAAACTCAAACTCGGGACCAGCAGTTGGCATAATGGCTATGTCACTGGACTCCCATGTAGTTGACCGCTGTTCCAGTCCCAGACCCAGTGGCTTAAACTCACGCTGAGCATGTGTGCATGCGTACCCAAGATCCCGAGAGGAGAGTGGAGGAGAAGGGATTGCAGTGTGGCCATCCCCCATGAGAGGTGATTTCTCGCTTTCTGTCTCTCTGTCTCGGCCTTCCTGGTGAATGTATAGGCCCGATAGCAAAATCTCTCCAAAAAAAATAAATAAATAAAAAACTCAAAACTTTTTATGAAAAATCTATGTAATTTTCACTAAATTATAAAGATACATAATAAACTAAAGAAGAAACTCTAAAAAGAATATCAGGGCATTTTCTTATTAAAATAGAAAGTTACACAGATACAGGCAGAGGCCAAAAAAAATTATTTTTAAATGATGTTAAAAACACAATATAAACACGTGGCTTAAATGTAAGATGCTGAAAGAATAAATGACCTTCATATGATGTACCTTAAATATCCTAATTCTTTTCCAATTCCATATGAAACAAACTAGCAGAAAACGACAGGTGCACAATTATGAAACAGGGGAAAAGGGTTTAAAATGAAAAAGTAATGAAAATTCACATTCTATAATTTTTAAGAATAACATGTGGTCATTCTGATTATAAAAGTGATATAAAACGGGACCAGCAGATAGCGTAATGGTTATGTCACTGGACTTCCATGTAGTCAACCGCAGTTCAAGTCCTGAACCTGGTGATCTAAAACCCCCACCGGGCACATATGTGTGTGCCCGAAATTCTGAGAGGAGAATGGAGAAGGGACTGCAGTGTGGTCATTCCCCTGGGAGCTCACTTTCTTTCTGTCTCTCCAGCCAGCACACTCACCCTACAGCAAAAATCTCTTTAAAAAAAATGTGATACAAAATGATTATTATAGAAAATACCAATGATGTAGAACAATACGAAAAAGGTAACAAAAATCACCCATTATCCTATAAGCCAGAGATCACTATGTTAACATTCTGGCACATAACTAATCTATAAGGCTTTTTTTCTAGGCATGCATATGCACAAAACTTGTTTTTAACCTAAGTTTGGACTACTTTTTTTGGGGGGAGAGGGGGCTGTTATAGGGCATGTATGCCTATGACAAAGTGCAAAATCACCTCCAGAAGTGGTGGCCACATCATAATCCCCTCTTCTCCTTTCTCCTCTTGGGATCCTGGGCACACATGCACACACACCCCACATGTCTCTCAAGTCACTGGGTCCAGGACTCATACTGCACTGTTAGACACGTGGGATCCAGCCACCCCAACCACCACACCACACGGTTGGCCTCTGGATGCTCTTTTATACTGATTTTATTCCACTTAAATTATAAACATATTACTATGGCAGTAAGTAGTACGCTATAATAATTTTTAACTCTCATATAACCAACCATTCCCTTATGCTTCCATTCCTGTATAAGTAACATTTTTATATAAAAAATTCTATGTGTAATCTAATTAATTACACATGTAATTTAAAAATCTAATTTATTCAGGAGAGATTTCTAGAAGTATACTTGCTAAAACAAAGAGAAACATTTTGTAAGGTTCTTGACACACACTGCTGCAGTGTCCTCCAAAGAGCCTATGTTACTTACAGTACTGGAAGTACATATTAAATTCCTTGTCAATACTTCAATCTTCACTAATTTACTAAGTGAAAAATCATGCTTTATTTTAATTTACATTTGCTTAATTAAAACTAAATATTTTTACATACTTATTTTTCCTTTGTTCACGCCTAATTGCTTACTGTTTCCTAGTAAATAAATTCACTAGCTGTGAATATTTTTCTCATGGATTTGTAAAAGACCTTTACATATTATAGATACTAAGTCTCTATGTGTCATGTACACTGTAAATATTTTTATCAATATAGTTTTCCAATTGTTTTGTAAAATTCTTTTTTTACCACAAGTTTAGTGAGGCTATCGTTGACTAAAAAAAAAAAATTACTGGTAGTGTACAATACAATGTTTTGACATATATACATACTGTGAAATGATTACCATAATCAAGCTAATTAACATACCCACCACCTCACAGTTACCTTTTTTGTGTGTCTGGTGAGAACATTTCTGATTTACTCTCTCAGTAATTTAAAAATATACATTATTATTAACTACAGGTGTCATACCATACAATGGATCTCCAGAACTTACTCATTCAAGTACTCTTTGACCAGCCTCTTCCCTTCCCCCACCACTCTGCAACCATCACTCTAATCCCTGGTTTTATGAGTTCAACTTTTGTAGATTCTACATTCTACGTATAAGTGGGATCATGAGGTTTTAGTTTTCTGTGCCTGGCTTACTTCACTTAGCATCAGGACTTCTGGGTCTCTTTTTTCCTTCATTATACTTTTATTCCATTTACTTCAATTTGGTAATATAAGATTAAAAACCTAACAATAATTTTCTATAAAGTCAATTTTACCAGTCTCACAAACTGAACAAAAAATTATTTCTCTAATTACATGAAATGCCATATTCATAATTAATAAAATCTGTACAAATAATGTGTTCAGATTTATTTCTGGACTTTATATTCTCTGCCACTACTTAGTCTATTTTTGAAACAGTACCATAGATTTAATTATTGTCTTAATTAATAAATGTCTAATGGTATTTTTCTTTTACTTCAGCAATTTCTTAGCTATTTTAAAGTGTTATTCTAATAAACTTTAGAATCAATTTTTGAAGTTGAAAGATAAACCAATGATTTTTAGCATATTCACAGAGTTGTGCTGTCATTGTTATCACTATCTACTTTCAAACATTTTTATCACCCCATGAGAAAACCCCATTCTCATGACTCCCCCATTCCCTCTTCCCAAGACTCCAGCACCCACGATTCTGCTTAGCATATTCCTAACATACTTTTTGTCTGACTGCTTTCAACCAGTATGCATTCAAGCTTGTCCATGTTACAGCATGTACCAACATGTCATTCCTTTTTCATACCCAATATTCCATTTTATGGATAAACTACATTCTGTTTCATCCATTTTTCAGACGATGATATCTGGGCTGTGGTCCTATTTTCATTATGAGTAACATGGCTGAAACATTCTTATACAAGTTTTAGTATAAGCACGTTTCAATTCTCTTGGGTCTATGCCTAGGAGTGGAACTGCAGGATCAAACATATCAGTAATTCTATACTAGATTACTTGAGGAAATCCCAAACCATTTCCCACAGTGACTGTGTCATTTTACACTCCTGCCAGCCATATATATATAAGGATTTGTATTTTTCCCGTCTCATCAACTCTTCCTATTGACTGTCTTTTTCATTTTAGCCGTCCTAGGTGGTACGAAGTGGTATCTCATTCACTGTGGGTTTGGTCTGCGTTACCCTAATGGCTAATGATGCTGAATATCTTTCCATGTCCTTATTGGCCATTTGTATATCTTTTTTGGAGAAATGAACCTGAGTGCTCTTTCAGGTGACACCATATTGACTAGTAATTAGCTAATAATAGTAAGCTCTGTTCAACTCAGAGTTTTTCCTCCTACCCTACCCTCTAGAATATTTTAAACTTTACTTAAATACATGTTAATTTAAATATACAATATCAAAAGGAACATAAAATTAAAAATTAGTCTCATAATTCTACTCTATAGCACTATTTACCATTCTTTATTCTCTAACCTTTTTTCCCTGACTAGAAAACGAGAACATGATTATTAAGAAAAAAAAAGAACCCATAATGACACTGCATATCCATACATATAACTACCCACTGAGTTCTCAGTATGTGCCAGGCACTATTCCAAACACTTTAAAGAGCTGGCTGTCTCATTCAAGGCTAAATAAATATACCAAAAATTATTATGACATATGCCTCATACTTAGTTTTATATCCTTAACCTATTACAAATGTTTTTCTTTAATCTTTTAAAACATATGTTTTAGTAGCAACAAAATATTCTAATGTGTGATGGATTGTAATATAACCCCTCTCTATTGAAGGGTCAGATTCTTTCCAGTCTGTCGTTATAAATGCTACTTCTATACATCAAACTTTCATAGGTGACAGCCAGTGTTTATTACGCACTTAGTAAGAGCACTGTGGTAGCCACTTTATACGGAGCCTCCCATTCAATCTGTATTACTTGATAAGAATTATCATCATGGCAGTTTTACAGACCAGGAAATTGAAAGTTAGGGAGGCTTGGTAACTTCTTCCAGGCTACACAGGAAATTAGTGGTATGACCAGCAAGGGGAGCCTGTTATCATTACACCATGGTACAATACATCTCCCACTGTTTCTTTAGGATGAATTCTTAGAAGCAGAACCATTAAAGACAAGACTCTCTCTCTCTCTCTCTCTTTTTTTTTTTTAAATCACCATAGGGTACATCCACTGGCCAGAGAGAGATGGAGAAACAGTAAGAGAGAAGACACCCCGCAATGGGGCGTGGTCAAACTGGTCTCCTCCTTCATTTCTCCATCCTGTTAGGGTTTTAAGCATGCATGCACACACACCTGATCTGTTTTTCAAGCTGCTGGGGCTGAGATGTAAACCTCAGTTGATCACGTGGGATCCAGCGCCCTTAACCACTAGGCTATAGGACCGGCCCTACTTCCTCATCACCTTTTTTAAAGAGAAGGTTTTGCTACATTGCCCAGGCCAGCTTTGAGCTCACGATCCTCCTGCCTTAGCCTCCAGGTCACTGGGATTACAGGCCCACAACACCACACCTGGCCTTTAGGTTGGAATGGGAATCAAACCTGGGCTCTCATGTGGTTCCACCTTGCAGAGCACAGCACCTTATAAATTCGTGCCACTAAGTCAACACCCTCTTCTTCTTCTTCTTTTTTTTTTTTTTTAACAGTTTGATAAATGCTGCCCTGCTGCCTTTCAGTAAGATTATGACAATTTAAACAATGCACATGTTTATACCTTACCATTACTGCATACTGGTACTTTAAAAAAATTATTTTTGATTTTCTAAATTAAAAAAATGCCAGTTAATTTCATATATACCTTTAAGCTGGTCTAGGCTACTGGTACTTTCATGATTACTTCCATCAGACAAAAGAATAGTAGAGCACCTTATCCTAGCTGGGCCCAGTGGCTTATAAGAATAGTAAGAGGATTTTTGGGACCAGTAGTTAGTGTAATGGCTAAGTCACTGGACTCCCACGTAGTCTACCGTGGTTCGCGTCTTGGACCTGGTGGCTTAAAACTCACGCCAGGCGTGTGTGTGTCCGTGCCCAAGGTCCCGAGAGGAGAATGGAGGAGAAGGGATTGCAGCGTGGCCACCCCCCCGGGGAGTGATTTCTTGTTTTCTGTCTCTCTGTCTGGCGAGCGCACACACCCTATGGCAAAAAACTTCTCCAAAAAAAAAAGAAAAAACAAACAAACAGAAAACAAACAAAAAAGAATAGTAAGAGGATTTTGCAAATTCACACACTCTTCATTAATAACAGAAGTAAGAAAAGCTGTAGAGGTGGTGCTTATGGAAAAACAGTGAGTGTCCACTGAGACAGATAAAGACGACTCACACAGTGTAAGCCCAGGCAGCTGAGCCAACACACCACTAATGAGGTGTCATCTTTAACATCAGTTGGCATTGTATAACCAAGAATTTCACCCTGGCCCCTAGTTCCTGGTTCTATGGAATGCCACTGCAAAGGTCCATATCATGGCAGGAATGTTTCCAAAGACCTCTTAGTCCACCTGGACTCTGCCTTCCTTTCTATTCCCATCTACCCCCACAATACCAGGCCGTGCAGATAAGATGACCAGCTCTAAAACACTCCCCCAGGTAACCTGCACATAGTCGTCCACACTCAGACTGCATCGATCCTCCCCCTGCCACTTATTTCCAACAAGCCTAGCCTGGATGAAGAGCCATTTCTCCATGTTCACATTGAACCCTGAGCTTTCCTCAGTTCCCACAAGTATCACACTGCTTTGTAGTTGCTAGTTTGCTTCCTCAACTACATTTTCAATTTGCAGAGAGCAAGATCTTTGTCTTTACTGCCAATATATAAGACAGTGGCTGGGAATGACAGGACTTCACTACTTTTTCATGAATAACTTCAATCAAGCAAACTGGATGCCAATTCCACTAAAACTTTCTATCTATCGGGAAGCGGAGAAAGGTACTAAAATTCAGCAAGCATCTATTAACGTGTAACAACTCAAGTTACTGTCACAGTAACCTACTGAGGCAGACAGTAAGTTTTATAAATGAAAACATCAAAGCCTTACTTTCCACACAGAGCTGATAGGGGCAGAATCTGAACCCAGGCCTATGTGATTCTAAACCTTTGCTTTTTTTCTCCATTAAGCAGCCTCTTCTCCTAAAACTCAAAGCCATATGAGCTAGGAGGGAAAGGCTACTTATTCTTATAGAATTGGTTGCTTAAAAACTCCTGGAAGTTATAACCTGGAGTTGTCCTGGAGAATTTTCTGGCTAGGAATCAAAGAGCAAAGATGAAACCTGCAAAGGGGGATGTAGGAAGAGGGGAGTGGTAGATTAAAATGACAAATGTTTCCTAATCCACTAATCCAAATATGCCACTTGGGGTACTCTGACCTTCAACCTGAACTTTTCTAACTGTCCCAAAGCCTGGGAATCAAACATTTTTACAGGAGTACCATCGATTGTTATGGCAGTGACACCACACAGAGAGAAGGGAAAAAATGAGACGGTGACATATATGGGGGCGCACAAGGGATGCCTGGCTCTCATTCTGATGAATAGTGAGTGGAGTAATCGCTGCTAATCTAAGCCATCAAAATTCTCTGCAAATCTTCAACTCACTTCTAAACTGAAAGGATTAGGCTACGAGCATTTCCAACCTGGTTCTGCATCCAAATAACCCCCTGAGCTTGCAGGAACTACTGCTCTCAAGATCCCACCCTCATTCTGATTTAGTAGGCTTCGGATGGGATTTAGGAATCCCAGGTAATACAGAGGCTTGGCCAAGTTTCAAACACCTGGGTGATTTTCTGTCTCTGCCTCCCACCCCTATCCCTCTTCCAGGAGAGAAAACTGTGAAAGACATCTGATTCAGCACACTATGTCACAGACTCAGAGATACCAGAAATAACTCCAGTTCTATAAGGCTTGATCATTTCTGCCTGTTTTAGGATAGTGAGTTATGCTCAGTCTTCCCTGACTGGTTAAACCGGCCTTTGTTCTACAACTGTATGAGTCTTAAGAGTCCCCAAACTGTACTGGTGAGGAATGTAAGCTTTTTTTTAATTACCAGGGTTTCCCTGGAGGTATCAGCTCTTATGATACTCTCGGGCTCTTAGGCCATTAGTTCCTCTACTTTACTCCTTTAAAGCTCTTCTGAGGATGAACTACTACCAGAAGATTTTATGGACAGACATGCATTCTGCCCAGGGAGACCTACTAAGAACCTACCTTGACATCTAGCTTGGCCAGGTGCTGTAAAACCCAGATGCGATGAGACCAGGCATTGTAGTTGCTTGGGTATCTCCCTGCTGCTTCACCACAGACCTCCATCTCTTCTTGTATTAGTCTCTGCGTCCTTTCTGCAGGAATTGTGCCCGAGTTTCCTTTGGTCACAAAGGAAGGCAAGGAGGTTTCCTGAATTAGCTGTTGTAGCACCCATCGCCTGTTAAAGTAGCGAGTAGAAAGACAAGGAGGAAAGAACAGAACCCAGATGAACACAGTTTTCCATGTTGTTAATTTCCCCTCACAGAAAATGCACAATTTGGATACCAGCAGATGGCATGGAGGTTAACGTGCTGGACTCCCACATGGCTGACCACCGTTCGAGTCCCAGACCTGGTGGCTTGCTTTCTCACTTTCCCTCTCTCTCTCTTTTTCTGCCTTTCTCTGGTAAATGTGCATGCCCTGCAGCAAATTAAAAAATTATAATAATGATTTAAAAAATTAAATAAAATAATTTTTTTAAATGCTAAATTTTCCCCATCTAAAATAAAATCCCTGTTTTGGGGGAGATGAGAAGGGTTTGCTGTTTGTTATTTCTGAAGATAATTAAATTTGGCAGCATAAATGGGGGTGGGGAAAGACAAACAGGAAAGAAAAAACTTAAAAATTCATCAAAAAGAGTGTGTCATCAATTCCAAAATGACAACCCAAAAATCCCATTTGGCCAGGAAAGGCAAAGGCAACTGCTTGGTGCGGCTGTGCGTGTGTGAGATGGTGGTGGTGGCGAGCGTGTTAATTAATGGCTGGTAAACATCAGGAGTCACACTTTACATCTTAAATTACATGTGCATGCCTCACCCTATGTGTTTGTTTGCAAATAAGCTTCATTTTAGCAACTTCCATTAAGCAAAATTTTTATATTATAGCATAAAATCTGGAAGGAAACAAAAGTACAAAATTACTTAAACCATCAAGGAAATTTTAAAATGTCTTTATACACAGATTTTCTTGTCTGTTTAATATTAAATAAATAATAAAAAGTACTAAAAGAGTGTTTCTAATTTTTTAAGAGTAATTTTTGCTATAGGACACATGCGCTCACCAGAGACAGAGACAGAAAATGAGAAACACCTCCAGTGGGGGGAGGATGGCCACACCACAATTCCTGCTCCTCCATTCTCCTCTCGGGACTTTGGACGTGCGCGCACCAGCAACTGGTCCGAGTTTTACACCACGATTACATGGGAGTCCAGCAATATAACCATTAAGCCATCTATGGGCTCCAAGAATTTTTCTAATTACTTAATATCTTTAGTATTCACAAATATTTTCCTCATAGAAAAACATTCTCTTAGTTAAAAATTTCTAACCCAAAGGTACAGGCAATTAAGAAAACTCATTTTCTCATTTTTAAATAATGGAAATTTTTATTTAAAAAATACTGCTTTATAAAAAATTAAACAAGCCAATGAAATGATGGATGCATATTTAATAGTTTCCTTCCCCTGCCACCACCTTGCCAAATCCCCATACACATAATCATATACCTGTATGAGGGCCACTGTCCCAATTTCTAGCCTTAAAAATGCCCAGGATTTAAGAAAAGTTAGAGTGGCTTAATAAACACACTTCTTCAGAACAACTTCTCTTTTAATCCCAACTAGCAAGCCCATGTGATGGATGCATATTTAATAGTTTCCTTCCCCTGCCACCACCTTGCCAAATCCCCATACACATAATCATATACCTGTATGAGGGCCACTGTCCCAATTTCTAGCCTTAAAAATGCCCAGGATTTAAGAAAAGTTAGAGTGGCTTAATAAACACACTTCTTCAGAACAACTTCTCTTTTAATCCCAACTAGCAAGCCCATACCACCCTAATTTGGTCAAATAAGAGTGGCTATTCCAGGAAAAACAAATGAACACATTTATTTATGTTTAACTGATAGGCGTGCATACATTTGCCAGAGAGAAAAAGAGAAAGAGAGAGAGAAAGTGAGCAAGACAAGCACTCACTGCCCCCCGCCCCCCCCCACCCCCCACAGGTGGGTCATGGCTGTGCCACAATCTTTTCCCTCCATTTCTCCCTCCCTTCAGGATTTCAGGTACACACACAATGCGCCTAGTGTCTTTTTCAAGCTCTCAGGGCCTGGGCTCAACCAGGTGGGATCCAACTTCCTTAACAATTACACTACAAAGCAGCCCCACACAACGAAATACATTTGAAAACCCAAGTTGCTCAATATAGTTGAGTATCTAAATGCAATCTCCACAACTGTTTTAGAACATTAATAAAAACAGCTAATATTCGGTAAGTGCATGAACTGTGGTAGAGTCTGTATGTACTACCTCATGTAAACTCAACCACTGACTCTTTGAAATTGATTATTATTCGCATTTTAAAAATGACAAAACAGAAAAGTATCAGTAATTTCCCATGAACAATCACAGGGCAAGTCACAGCCTTTAGATTTCAACATAGGTTACTTGACTTTAAAATTCATGCACTGGGACCTGCAGATGGCATAGTGGTTACATCACTAGACTCCCACAGTAGTCAACTGCGGTTTGAGTCCCAGACCTGGTGGCTTAAAACACACAGTGTGCATGTGCGCATGTGCCCAAAATCCCAAGGGGAGACTGCACTGTGGCCATCCCCCCAGGGGTGATTTCTCATTCTCTGTCTCTCTGTCACTCCAGCAAATGCACACGCCCTATAGCAAAAATCTCTCTAAAAAAAATAAAATTAATTCTCTGAACCAGTATGCAACCCTGCCTCACATACTGTGTATACTAAGTAAGAATACTATGATGTAAATTAACCACACCTGTGAATCCATGTTTCTGGACTCTTTGGAAACTTAGTTAAGGCTAATTTTCCCAGATGTAAGTCCTTAATTGGATTTAAAGTGCCAGACAGGATTAGCTCCTTCCTGTAAAAGAAAAAAAATTAAAAACATTAGCCTTTTATTCAAACATTCTCATGGCTTTTATTTTATTTTCTCATTTATTTTTTGGTTTATAAGCCAGAGGGTGCAAGAAAATGCCTCCCCTCCTTCTCTATCCTATTGAAATCTGGAATATGCAGGCACCTGTGCCTAGTGTCTTCCAAGTTTCAGGGCTGGAATTCGAACCAGTGTCAGCCATGCAAGATTGGTTCCCTTAACCGCCAGGTCATGGGGCTGACTCTGCAGGACATATATGCATGACTTTTTCATGTCATTATGAAGCAAATTTCCAAAAATTAAACACCAAAATCCAACGATGTTGGTAGATAAAACTCCCATAAATGTCACCACCAGTAATCAAGAATTTATTCTCATACTCTCAAAATAACAAAGAAAGAGAAAGAGAAGATTTAATCGACAGTGAAACTTCATTTAACTGGTATATTTGGGAGAGTGCAAACAGGTTTTCTGGTCTATTTTATTTCCAAAAGTTATACGATCTGACAGCAGTACATGTGGAACAGATCTAATACCAGTGAATTGTTCTAGCTTCCTACACAGGACTATGTATGGTCTAGTTTAATACAGAAAAAAACAAATCCACATACAACAAACACAGTATAACTGAGATAGAAGAGAAAAGAGAAAAAAATCACTCATTGAATCAGTACCCAAATGAAATGATTATTTTTATTCTAAAATTTTCCCTTTTACTATTACCTATACACATATATATTTTAATGCATAATTTTTTATCCTGCTCTCATTATTTTAAGAATTTTCCTATGGTTCTGTAAAATCATTATACCAATCATGTTAAATGAGTTTTTATTCAGTAGCTAGGTAATGACCTTTTTCTTCATGGTTAGACATTAAGATTACTTCCAACTTTTTGCTACTCTAAAAGAATTAGAGAAAAAATATAACTTCTTTCTTTTCTACCATTACTTAGGGTACATTTCCAAGAAAGGTATTATGAGGTGAAATACTTGCATGATCTTTGATATACTAGGCCATTACTTTTTGAAATACAAACCACAGAACTAATAGCAATTTTGTTGTTTTAAAAATGTTCAAGCCCAACTAAAGCTTCAATGCAATCATAAAGAATATAATGCAAGATCTATCTCTCAGATTAATATAATTTACTTTTAATTTCCAAGGTAACTTTTGATAAGCACTACTGTTTACAGTCCTAATTAAGTCTCAATGCATCTATTATTTTATAATAAATCAAATCATATGCCAATATGTATTAATCTTAAAATGTTCTTTGTGGTAGCAAGTTTTATCTAGTTATTTTATAGAAGTTTAAGCCCAACAAAACTAGAGCTCAGCTCTTAAAACTCACACTTAGATGGATTTAGTTCCTAAATACCACAATAGATTTTCTTTCAACAGTAATGTACTATTTTTAAATTGTTATTTGATAAAGACAATAACTTATTTTTAATGAAAATACTAGTGATAGTAAGTATGTGAATTTTATAATCATATTTATGTCAGTAACTTTATAAAATAATTTGAAGTAAACCACAAGGTTTATGGTTACTATAATGAATGAATTCACTAAATTTTCCTTTCAATATACAAGAAGACATATTTTTCATTAAAAAATATTTAATGCTTGAGTCTGGGACCCAGTAGCTTGAAACTCATGCTGAGCGTGTGTATGTGCGTGCCCAAAATTCTGAGAAGAAAACGGAGAATGAACTGTAGTGTGGCTATTCCCCTCTCCAGGAAGGAGAGGGTGATTTCTCAATTTCTGTCTCTGTTTCTCCAACGAGCACACCTACCCTATAGAATTAAAAATCTCTCTCTAAAAAAAACAAAAAATATATACATATAAATATATATTTTAAAGAAGTTTATTCACTTATATATCATATATATAATAAAAGTATATTCATTTATACAATATTATATGTGTAACAGAAATCTATTCGTTTATATTATTTTACATATTTTTTTAATGCAACAGCCAACTGCTTTTATAGAATTAGAGCTATTGTCTGAAATCAGTAACATTTTGTTCATAAAATAAGTCAGGATACTTATGAAGTGAAAGGAGGCAAAAGACTACTTTATGTATTTTAACTACTTTGTGGAGTAGTGCTTCTCAAAGTGCAGTTCGCGACTACAACATCAGCATCATCTGGAATTTACAAGAAATGTATATTCTCAGGTCTCACCCATACTCACTGAATCAGAAAGTGAGGTGGTAGAGCAATCTGTTTTTTTTTTTTTTGAGAGGTTTTTTTTTCACTATAGGGCGTGTGCGCTCGCCAGACAGACAGAAAGAGACAGAGAGACAGAAAGCGAGAAATCACTCCCCAGGGGGGATGGTCACGCCACAATCCCTTCTCCTCCGTTCTCCTCTCGGGATCTTGGGCACGCACGCACATGCGCCCGGTGTGAGTTTTAAGCCACCGGCTCTGGGACACGAACCACGGTCGACTACGTGGGAGTCATGGCCATTACGCTAACTGCTGGTTCCCGAGCAATCTGTTTTAATGAGCCTTTTAGGTGATGCACATTAAAGTTTCAAAACTGTCACTAAAGAATTTATTATATTAAGCTTTATCTCCATTTCAAATTTAATAAAGACCTCTCCTTATTTGTAACTGCCCACTTTTATTCCCATATATCTCCTCATATAAGGGGAAACAGTCAAAATTTCTTAAGGAGTCACCTTAAAACTGGGTCTGTACAAAGTTTCTTAAATTATGGTCGCTTTCAGGACCTGTGAAGTTTCTTAAATTATGGTTATTCTCTGGATGGGGCAGGCGTTAGGGTAATACTGCATAATACTGCAGCCCCTCTAAGGCTCAACGTTCAAGGCTGACCTGAACATGCTGAGCACAGACGCATGCACACACGATCCTGGCCAGCTGGAAGCTTGAGGAGGACCATAGTATGGCAAGATCTTATCAGGGAGCACCTGTCTCTCCCTTTCTCTCTCAAGAATTAAATAAAAACAAAACTTAAAAAAAAAATGATAAGATACTCTCATAATATTTTAACTTTGAACAACAAAGGAGTATTTTAGGAAGACAGCCTAAAGCAAACTCAATAAATTTATACACACAGACACACCACACATACACTTAAACAGATCAGTTGATAGAATCATTAAAAATATGTAAAGTTTTAATATAAATTAAGTAAACATCCCTGAGGACAAGAATGTTAACATTTGTAGGGCTGAATATCATTGTAAACAATTTTTTGAAGACTGTTTTGAAAGAAATACAGAGCTCAAGTTGTTTTGAGAAGAAATACCGGCATGCAGTGTATGCTATGTGCTCTACAGGCTGGGACTACATGGGAAGCCCAGGTTTGACTTCCTGGTCTTACCTCAAGGCCGGTGCAGTGCTGTATGCCTCTAATTCTCGTGCCTTAGGGAGACTGGGGAGGAGGATCATGAGGCTGGCCTGGGCACCACAGCAAAACCCAATCCAAATAAAAGCCAGGTGGTGCTAGTGTGCACTTGTAGTTATAGCTAAGAGGCTGAGCAGGAGGGTAATGATACAAGGAGACCCCATCTTAAAAATGATATATATATTTATATTATATGTGTGTATATATGTGTGTGTGTGTGTGTGTGTACGTGTATATATATATATATATGGGTCTGGCAGTTAGTAAAAATCAATTGCTCTAATGTATTGAAACAGGAGTCTGACTTGAGATAAAATTTCTAGTCATACATGGATTCAAAACGTGCTGGGGGACCAGCAGTTAGCGTAACAGCTATGTCGCTGGACTCCCACGTAGTTGACCGCAGTTCGCGTCCCAGACCCGGTGGCTTAAAACTTACGCCGGGCGCGTGTGCGTGCGTGCCCAAGATCCCGAGAGGAGAATGGAGGAGAAGGGATTGCGGCATGACCATCCCCCCTGGGGGGTGATTTCTCGCTTTCTGTCTCTATGTCTCTCTCTGTCTGTCTGGCAAGCGCACGCGCCCTGTAGTGAAAAACCTCTCCAAAAAAAAAAACAAAAAACAAAAATAACGTGCTGTATACAGCTCAAGCCACTTAGACATAATATGAAGGACTCTGGAAAACTGCTAGATTAACTTTAAAAAAGTGGATCTGATGATAACAGTCACTGATGTCAATAAGTCATGAGAGGGATTTTAATAAAATTGATTAAAGAAATGTAAACAGGAATATGACGAATTTAAATATTAGAATATTTTATATAATATTTCATTTTAAAGACATATAATAGACCAGCAGTTGGCGTAATGGCTATGCCACTGAACTCCCATGTAGCCAACCGCGGTTTGGTCTGGGCGTGTGTGCGTGCATGCCCAAGATCCCAAGAGGAGAATGGAGAAGGGACAGCAGCGTGGCCATCCCCCTTGAGGGCTGATTTCTCGCTTTCTGTCTCTGTCTTTCTAGCGAGCGCACGTGACCTGTAGTAAAAAAAACCTCTCCAAAAAAAAAAAAAAAGACATATAACTAATTTGAAATAAATATTACATGAAAGCATTTACTCATTTCATGTACACCCCTTAAAGCGTATATATTGATAATAGCCTAAAGATACCTTTTTAGATTTTTCTTATTCAGGAAATGGGGTACTGCCTTAAATTTGAGGTGATTTTATTTTCAGGCATAAGCCTGAATAAGCCTAGTTTCTATTTTCATGCTAAAACTCACAGCAGTAAATTGGTAATGGAGGAAAAAGAAACAAGGCAAGAATCATTAAATAAATGTGGGGAAGGTAAACCTGGAAGAGGCATCTGTATTTCCTGGAATTAGAGGGTCGGGAACAATGCCATGCTACATGTGCAGCCTTGTTTGGGGATGAAATATGTGAGGGCTCCTATTTCTTAAAGGTGAGAGAGGGTAGTAGAATGAAGAATTTAAAAAAAAAAAATCAAAAGCATACTTTAAAAGGAATGAGATCTTCCACTTAGAAGATTGTTCAAACAATAAATGTTACTCCTTTACATCTTTGTCACATATTTCACTTACTGACTGAGTAGAGTGTATGAAAACCGCATCACTTTCCCTTTAAGACTCCTGCTCACTGTTAGGAAATCAGCTGGTCCAGTAGCTAAAATGCACTCAGGGAAATACCTTCAGGGTTACCAAGGGGAGCGGTGTGCTTTCGTCCTCTATATGAGACGCTGTGCTTTTATATGTCTGCAAAGTTTATTTTTAAAGTGTTTCTGTCTTCCCTCCATCTCAAACTATTAGTTAAGACTTTTCTTCTGCTATCACTCTAAGACTTTTAGGAGAACAAGGGTCATGTACATCTTGTTCATCGCTAATTCACCACAGGTTAGCTCAGTATTGAGCACACAATAAATACTAAATAAACAAATGTTACCTTTCTATGCCCCTCGATCTTCAGTTATTTTGTATGAAATAAAGAAAATAATAATAATGGTCATCCTCCTAAAAACTATCACCTATTAAACACTTCCCCTGGGTCAGGCACTGTACTAAGTGATTTAACCCTCATGTCAATCCTGTAAAATAAGCATTAGGATGAGCAATTTGAAATTGCCGACATCCCACCTTTTTTCTTTTTTTTCTTCTAATAAACTTTTAATTTGATAACACTTTCAGATTTAACTGAAAAACTGTAAACATCATACAGAGAATTCCCAAATATGCTGCACACCCAGTTTTCCTAAAATTCACGTTTTACATTACTATGGTTCATTTGTCAAAACTGATGAATCAGTATTAGTATTATTACCGAAAGTCCATACTTTATTTGGAATCTCTTTAATTTTTGCCTTGCTTTTTAATTTTTATTTCATTATTATTTTTTGGAAGGTTTTTGCTATAGGGCATGTGTGCTCTCCAGACAGACAGAGACAGACAGACAGACAGAAAGCAAGAAATCACCCCTCAGGGGGGATGGCCACACCACAATCCCTTCTCCATTCCCCTCTCAGTATCTTGGGTATGCACGCACACGCGGCCGGTGTGAATTTAAGCCACCGGGCCCAGGACTCAAACTACAGTCGACTATATGAGAGCCCAGCCATTACGCTAACTGCTGGTCCCTCTTGCTTTTTTATTTTTTAAGAGAGATGTTTGGTAGAGGGTGCATGCACTCACCAGAAAGACAGAAAGTGAGAGATCACCCCCCCCCCGGGGGGGCACGCTGCAATCCCTTCTCCTCCAGTCTCCTCTGGAGATTTTGGGCACACACGCACAGGCATCCAGTCTGAGTTTAAAGCCAGTGGGTCCAAGACGGGAATCACCGTCGACTACGTGGGAGTACAGCAATGTAACCATTATGCCATCTGCTGATCCCATTTTTACCTTGTTTTTGATAGTTTTGAAGCACAGTTTAGAGAGCAGTGATAAGGTTTTTATTTTTATTTTATTTTAATTTTTTTTTGAGAGGTTTTTGCTATAGGGCACATGCACTCACCAAAAAGACAGAGAGAGACAGAGAGACAAAGTGAGAAATTACCCCTCAGGGGTATGGCCACACAGCAATCCCTTCTCCTTCATCCTCCTCTCGGGATCCTGGGCACACACGCACACATGACCAGCATTGAGTTTTAGCAACCGGGTCCGGGACTCGAACCATGGTCGACTACATGGGAGTCCAATGACATTCCATTAGGCCAGCTGCTCATCCCAGTGGTAAGGTATTTTGAATGATCTTTTTCTCATCATTAGATTGGGGCTCTAAGTTTTGTGAAGGAGGACCACAGAGGTAAATAAAGTGCTATTTTCATAGCATCATATCAGGGGCATTTACTATCAACATGATTTATCACTGCTGATGTTGACCCGGATTACTTGCTGAGGTAATGTATATCAGATTTCTTCACTACTTTTTGGAAGGAAGTCATTAAGATTTTCTGATTCAGTCCAGAGTCCACAATTAAGAGTAGGGAGATATGCTCCTCTTGCTAAAGGTAAAGGGTATTTATCTAGATAAATGGTAAGACATTTGTCTATTGCCTCCTGTCATTCATTCATTCATGTCAGCATGAATTTAGGAATATCCATTTTATACTTTGTGGTATAATTCAATATTATTTTGTTGTTCAAATCATTCCAACTTTGGCCACTGGAAGCTCCGTCATTTGGTCCCTGTGTCCCTGACAGCACCATACTGCTTCCTAAGTACTGCCTTACTTTTTGGCTCTACAAGATGTTCCACGTTCATTTTATGTATTTCCTGTACTATTCCTAGAATTGGCTATTTCTCCAAGGAATTTAGTTCCTTTTGTTAGAGAATGGTGTTAGAAACCAAAATCTGAGTACTGGGATTCAACAATTTTTGATCTATAAAAATGACAATTTCATACAGTTCAATATATCACCATCTCAGTTTAACAGATGGGGAAATGGTCTTAGACGGGTTCAATAACTTAAGGTTTCCAAGCGCACAGTGTTTGAAGTATCAAGTCTGCATAAAATAAACTTACCAATTTAAATCAATAGTAAAGTAATGAGAAAAGGACACAAATCATCATTTGGAGCTTGGTGTCAGCTATCATAGCTGCTCGAAGATGTTTTGTTTACTCAAAGTTCAAAGACTGATGGAAAAAATAGGACGGTATTATGAACTCAATCTCTTTCATCAAGTAACTCATCAATTTTCAAAGCAAATTCAAAGTAAAAAAATTATTATTTTTTTAAATAACCAGCTGGATTGCTAAGCTATGTGCATCTTTCACTGTAATCATAAGGGATCAGCTCAGAAACTTAATCTTTCCCCTATTTATTTCCCTAGAACTGCAACACCCACAACTTGAACTAGAAGTATATTATACCATCTTTTAGCAGTTCATAAACTTCAGTCAAAACAATACAATGCCTTCCAAGATTATTGCCAAGGAAATACACCAACAATGAACATAAAGTGCCGAGTATTTCATATGCAAGAGCAGATTACTTCAAAAAATGTTTGTTTTTTGCTTAAAATATACCCATGATCCTATGTCTCCACATGTCAACTTTACTAATACAAATAAGAATTTACTAGAACAAATATCCACAATTAATTTTTTAATAAGTCAAGGTTACCTTTCTACCCTAGCACAAAATTTCACTACTAATAGTAATAAATAAGTAATAAAAAACTAGTTATAATTTTTATGATTCACTGCTTTAAACATCACTAAAGTTATATTTACAGTGTAATTTCCCTTCATAAGCCAAACCACATGTAATAAGAAAACACTGAATTTCAAAACAATCATAACAAATTCACCTAATTCAGCACTAGCAGTTGGCATAATGGCTATGTTGCTAGACTCTCATGTAGTCGAACGTGGTTTAAGTCCTGGAACCGGTGGCTTAAACTCATGCTGGGCATGTGTGTGTGCATGCCCAAGATCCCGAGAGGAGAATGGAGAAGGGATTGCGGTGTGGCCATGTCCTCTGGAGGGTGATTTCTCGCTTTCTGTCTCTCTCTCTCTCTTTTTGGCAAGCAGATGCAACCTATAGCAAAAAACTCTCAAAAACAAAACAAAACAAAAAACCCAAATTCATCTAATTCAAATCTCCATAGGTAAAGAAACTAACATGCTATAAAATAAAGGTTTGCCCAAAGTCAACTGCTAACTAACTGATGAAATACGACTAAGTTGCATGGTTCTTTCTTCTACAAAGAACTGCCCTACAAAATATACAATAAACAGTGTGTGTGGTGTAAATATATAAATGTATATAGATATGTATGGTGAAAAAATACGTGTGTATAGATATACATAACTATTAATTTTTTTTTACTGTACTTTCACTTCCTCTCTAAAGACTACATGAATAAAAATGGTAATCCCATTTGCCTATTACCCTCATGTCTTTTTCATTGAATTCAATTTCACGGAAGTTTTGTGCTAGAATAGAAAGGTAATCCTGATTTTTAAAAAAATTAATTGTGGATATTTCTAGTAAATTCTTATTTGTATTAGTAAGGCTGACATATGGAGACATAGAATCATGGGTATATTTTAAGCAAAAAACAACATTTTTTTAAGTAATCTGCTCTTACATATGAAATACTCAGAATTTTCATTGTATTTTCAGTCCCTAGTTTACAAATAGTACAACAGATGTTAGGGAAATAAAGGGGGGAAAAAGATAAGCCACAATCTTTATCCTTCAGAAAACTCAATTTTAAGTTCATAGTACCTTCCTAAAATTCTCCTTTGCTGAGTCCTCATCATCTTGCAATTGCTGGAAGTGTTGTTCAATAAAAGTATGTGAGTCACAAATGTGAGTCACACACGTGACTTTAAGTTTTTTAGTGGGTATATTAAGAACAAGGGTGTATACTTAAATATTTAATTTTTTTCATATATTTAATATAACCAAAATGATGTAATTTTTCACCAGTAATCAACATAAAATGTATTAATGAGGTATTTCATGGTTTTTGGTGGTCTACAAGATCTGATGTGTAGTTTATACTTGTAGCACAATTCAGTAGAAACTACTCATATTTCAAGGGCTCGATAGCCACATGTGGATACTAGACTGGACCATGCAATTCCTGGAGCTCAGTTTTTGGAATGGTTCTCTTCTCTATCCATACTCACTCCTTTGGGGATCTTAAACAGTTTCATGGCCTGAAAACCATCAGAATGCTAGTGATTCCCAAACCAAATTTAAATCTGGCTCAAAACTCTTCCCAAACTTTATTAATACACAACTACTGGGGCCAGCAGGTGGTGTGGTGGTTAAGGGTGTTGGACTCCCACATGGCCAACCACAGTTCAAGTCCTGGACCTGGTGGTTTGCTTTCTCACTTTCCGTCTCTCGTCTCTCTCATGCTCTCTCACTATGCCCCTTCTGGTCAAATTAAAATAAATAAAAATAATTAAATAATTTAAAAAAAAAAAAACAAAAAAAAACGACACAACTACTTGGACACAAACCTAATGTGTCTCAAACTGAACTCCTGACCTGCACACCACACTTTCCCACACAAAACACAGGTGCCCCAAATCTGCTCCTCTTTCAGATATGCCCATTTCAGAAAATGGTAACCTTATTCTTTTAGTTGCTTAAGACAAAAAAGAGTCAAGCTTGACTTCCTTCTTTCTCTTATATCCAATTTATAGCTACCTTTTGAAATCTATCCAGATCTTTAATATCTCTCCCCACTTCCACTACTGAGCTCTTCAAGTTATCAGCACCTCTCACCTACATTACTACAACCACTTCCTCACTTCCTAACCCATCCTTATACTCCTACAGTCTACTTAACACAGTGGAGCTGGAGTTTTAAGAACTAAGATATTGTCCCTCAAGGCTTGAAAACTCTGAATGACTTTCCTTCTAACCTAGAGAAAAAGTTCCTACGAAAGCTTATTCATAATTCCATCTCTTATTATCCTGCCTGTCATTAACACTCCTCTAGCTATGCTGGCTTATCTGCTGTCCCAGAATACCCAGGAACACTTCAAGCATGATTTAAGACTTTTCCACTTGCTGTTCCCTCTACTTGGAATGTCCTGACCCCAGAATTCCCAGGGATTGATTCTTGATTGCATGTCAGTCTTTGTTCAAATACGCCCTATTTAAAACTGCAATACCTTCACTCAAACCTTCTAGAGTAGGTGTTTCTCCTACTGTTTCCCATTTTCCTTTAATATTTTATCTCCATAGGATTTACCACCACCTGATCTACATATTTTACTTATTAATGTCCCTATTAAAAAATAATTTGTGGGAACCAATAGTTAGCGTAATGGCTATGTCGCTGGACTCCCACATAGTCGACCGCGGTTTGCGTCCCAGACCCGGTGACTTAAAACTCACGCTGGGCGCGTGTGCATGCATGCCCAAGATCCCGAGAGGAGGATGGAGAAGGGATTGCAGCATGACCATCCCCCCTGGGGGGTGATTTCTCGCTTTCTGTCTCTATGTCTCTGTCTGGCAAGTGCACATGCCCTATAGCGAAAACCTCTCCAAAAAAAATAATAATAATTTGTCACCTCTAAAGATAGAAAATTATAATCTATGGAAAAGTTATAATCTATGGCTCTTTCCTATAAGAAAATTGAAAATATACTCAGAATGTTCCATAGGACTATATTTTAATTGATCATTTATATCTTGCTTCCCTAAGAAACCCATCTTTTTTTTAAAAATGTATTGACAAAATTTCAATTAAAAAAAAAAGGTCTGGGGCCAGCTGGTGGCATGGTGGTGGTTAAGGTGCAAGACTCCCACATGGCTGACCAAGGTTTGAGTTCCCAACCTTGCAGCCTGAAATCATGCTGGGTCTGTGTGCATCTGTGCATTCATGCCCAATTCCAGGAGAGTGGAGAAGAAGGGATATAAATGTGGCTATCTCCCTTGGGAAGTGATTTCTCACATTCCCTCTCTCTGTCTCTGTCTCCCTCTGGTAAGCACACACGCTATGGCAAAAACCTTAAAAAGTCTTAAAAAAAAAAGTAGTCTGAATTCCAATACTTCTATCAAATAATTTTGTATGTGAAAGTTGCAATAATCACTAAAATATTAAGATGATCTTTCTCCAGAACACTGAGTATCAGAGATTGCAAATGACTTGCCCACAAGGGCCACAATGTTGTAACCAAATTGCGACTGAAGGTCTGTGGCCTTGCACCCTCATCCCACACACTTGCCACTGCATTGCAGTGCTTCTCAGACATACAAACCTACACATTATGACCCAACCAATTATGCTGACTGTCCATAACCCCCCAAAAAGAAAAATAAAAGCACGTATCAAACAGTGTATTATAATGTAACAGAGAATTCACATTTTACCTAAGAGAGTGTAAGGATAGACACAAATGTACAAAAAGGGTAAAGTTATATTAGAATTATCAGGGAAATACAAAGAATGGGTAGAAGAAAAAAGCATAAGATGCCATGGACATACGGTTTATATTTCATTTTTCAAAAAGCTAACAACGTATGGTGTTCATGTGTCTTTACAAACATGGAGAAACTTCATCTTATCACAGGTGAAAATGACGTACCTTACGTTCCATGCAGTGGTAAAGTCTGGGTTTAGAAGCAGCAGGGTGCATGTGACATCTATCAATTCTAAAATGAAGAAAAGTTGTATTATAAACAAATAATCCTACCTTTTAGAGTTTGGCTTCTCTTTCTTTTAAGGTTCTGTATCTTTATTATGTTATACTAATATATGTATCATGCAGTGCTAATTTTATTGATAGATACCCTGTTCTAAGCTGTCAGGCATATGAAGATTATCCTCAAGATTTTCTTCAACTTATGACTCGGTATGACTTCTAAAACTTGACAATGACATAATTTTTCAATACCTCTATAAAGGATAATCTAATTAACCTTTTTATTCTGTTAGTTTGGGGCACTAATTTGATATTTACCAAGAAAAGAAACACTATTTTTAATATCACTATTATTTTAATTCCACAAATATCTCCCATACTGACTATGGATAAAGTTTCAAACGAACCAAAAAAAAAAAAAAAAACCACTCATAATCCAACCCAGTTAATGCAATTCATTTACATCTCATGCAAAAAATTATCCAGCCCAGGGACCAACAGTTAGCCTAATGGCTATGTTGCTGGACTACCACGTAGTCGACCGTGGTTCAAGTCCCAGACCTGGTGGCTTAAACTTATACTGGGCACGTGTGCGTGCATGCCCAAGATCCCGAGAGGAGAATAAAGGAGAAGGGATTGCGGTGTAGCTGTCCCCCCCTGGGGGGGTGATTTCTTGCTTTCTGTCTGTCTGGTGAGTGCATGCACCCTATAGCAAAAACCTCTCCAAAAAAGAAAAAAAAGATCCACCTCAAACATATTTTATATAGCTATAGCAATGATAAATGTACAGTTTTATTCTGTTTTTTTTTTTTTTTCAGCATATATGCACTCTCCTTTACAGGGAGAGGTTAAGCAAATCTGCTGTAAATCACTGCTAAGTGACTTCAGCATGCCGATGGGGTGAATCTGAATCCAGGACTGTCTTCCTACCAAGGAGGAAGATGTCAGTAAACGCCGAATCTCTCTCCAAACACCATACTTATACCAGAAAAGAAATGTTCCTCTGATGCATACATTCTGGTTTATGACTAACCCATTATCACATCACAGGAAGAAAACAAATCGGGGCACATCATACACAGGAAAAGGAGCTAAATTCCAGTTGTAACAAGGAGAGAATATAAGAATGAATCAGAAGTCAGAGGAAAATCAGGATGCTTTCTTTGCTGCACTGCACACAGAAATGGCCCAAGGCCAGTAGTCACCTGATACTAGTCACTGGGCTTAACAGCTATCTCTGACAAGAGAATGGTTTTCGTGCATTTAGAAATAAATCCAAGGTCAATTTGAATTGTTCAATGTCTTCCTCCAAAATTCATTCATTAAGGTTACTGGATGAAGAGAGATTTCAGGAGAAGC
Source organism: Tupaia belangeri chinensis (assembly GCF_000334495.1). Taxonomy (NCBI): domain Eukaryota; kingdom Metazoa; phylum Chordata; class Mammalia; order Scandentia; family Tupaiidae; genus Tupaia; species Tupaia belangeri. The sequence continues at coordinate 7,852,191 of NW_006159849.1, forward strand.
TATGTGCTAAACACCAGAGAAGCCTTGTTATTACAGTACAGTCCCTGAACTAATTGTTAGACTAAGCTAAAAACTCTTTATTTACTAAATTCTTGCATTTGACAAATGTCTGTTGAATACGCACAGGTGCTGAGTAAACAAAGAAAGATAAGTCTTAATCCGGTTCCTAACACAATCACAATCCAGTCAGGAAAAGGTTGTGTAAACAATCATCAATAACATAGTGTGGCACATGTTACTACTATGCAAGCAGTCTGAACCACGGACTCCTATGAAAGTGCAAAGTTGTTACTGCTTCTTCAAATAGAAAAGGCCTTCCACATTTTGCAGCTGTGTGCATGTGTGCATGCATGCATACATGCTGGAAACCACACCAAGGATGACAACATGACCCTAGCCTTAGCAAAGGAATGGAAGTAAGGTAGCACACAGCAAATCAATGAATGGAACAATGAGGCTTGTATCCGGTTCATGAAAAAAGGGAATTAAAAGAGTTTATTCTGGTGTAAAAAAATTTCTGAGGGCTGGTTCCATAGCCCAGCAGTTAAGAGAGCTGGATCCCTGGGGATCAGAAGTTGGCATAATAACTATGTCGCTGGATTCCCATGTAGCCGACCACAGTTCAAGTCCTAGACCCAGTGGCTTAAACTCACGCCAGGCATATGTGTGCGCATGCCCAAGATCCAGGGAAGAGAAGGGATTATGGCATGGCCATTCCCCCCCCCCGCGTGGCCTCCCCCCCCCCCCCCGCCCCCGGGGATGATTTCTTACTTTCTGTCTATCTCTCTCTGTCTTTCTGGCCAGTGCGTGCACCTTATAGCAAAAAACCTCTCCAAAAACGAAGGAGAGAGAGAGCTGGATCCCACATGGCTGATGGTGGTTTGACTCCCAGCCTGGTAGCCTGAAAAACATACCGATGTGTGAATATGTGCCACAAATCCTAATGTGACAGAGGAAAGGAAGGACGACTGTGGCGTAACCGCTGCAGAGGATACCTTCTCTCCCTCTGGCAAATGCATACACCCTCTGGCAATTAAAAATAATTTTTTTGAAATCTATACATACTTTTTTTATTATTATCATCATAATCTTTATATTACATTGGATTACATATAACTTTACAGTGTATTACATTGCTTTTTCAAAAGGGAATGCCATGCATGTCAGTCAATACAGAGACATTAATCTCCCCACTTCATCATTCAATATCTTTTC
>NW_006159849.1:7854548-7871368 GCF_000334495.1 Tupaia belangeri chinensis
TCAAAGATCAGTTGGCTGTAAGCTTTAGGGGTTATTTCCGGGGTCTCTATTCTCTTCCATTGGTCCGCATGTCTGTTTTTATGCCAATACCATGCTGTTTTGATGACCACAGCTTTATAGTATATCTTGGGATCAGGGAGGGATATGCCTCCTACTCCATTCTTCTTGTGTAGAATTGCTTCTGCAATACAAGATTTTTTTATGATTCCAGACAAATTCTATAATTGTCTGTTCTAGATCTGTAAGGAAGATTTCTGGTATTTTGATTGAAATTGCATTAAACATGTAGATTAATTTGGGTAGAACTGCCATTTTTATTATTTTAATCCTTCCAATCCAGGAGCATGGGATGTCCTTCCACTTTTTTATGTCACTTTCAATATCTTTTTTAAGATTTTCATAGTTTTCTTTATAAAGGTCTTTGACTTTCTTAGGTTTATCCCTAGGTATCTTATACATCTTGTGGCTATGGTGAAAGGGATTCCTTTCTTCAGCTCTGCTTCGTTCAACTTGTTCATAAATAGAAATGCTATAGATTTTTGGATATTGATTTTATATCCTGCCACTTTACTGTATTCACTTATTAATTCAAGAAAATTTTTCATGGATGCCTTTGGGTCTTCTAAGTATACCATCATGTCATCTGCAAATAAAGATATTTTCAACTCTTCTTTGCCTATTCAAATGCCTTTAATATTGTTCTCTTCTCTGATTGCAATAGCTAAGACTTCCAGTACTATATTAAAGAGCAGTAGAGAAAGTGGGCAGCCTTGCCTAGTACCTGTTTTCAGAGGAAAAGCTTTCAGCTTTTCCCCATTCAATATAATGTTAGCTGTAGGTTTTTCATAGATTGTTTTTATTGTGTTAAGAAATGACCCTTCTATACCAATCTTACTTACTTACATTTTTCATAGTATACATTTTCCATTATCTTTTTTTAGAAGGAATCATTTTATTTAACTTTATTTATTTATTTATTTAAATTTGACCAGAGAGGGACAGAGTGAGAAAGAGAGGGAAAGTGAGAAAGCAAGTCACCAGGTCCAGAACTCGAACCATGGTCGGCCATGTGGAAGTCCAGCACCCTTAACCACTGTGCCACCTGCCTGCCCCTCCATTATCTTTTTGAGGACTTGTGTATACAGTGGCTGCAAATGCAGACACTTTTGGGGTTCAAATGAATGTCAGAAAAGCAACAATGCAAACCTAATGAGAAGTGGTGACTGACACTGCCTCAGCATTTGAAGGACATGAAGCAGCTGTAATAAACTGAAACAGACTTAATAGACCAAAGATCACCCTTGTGAAATCTTGGTGGTTTATGAAGTCCTCTGTATTTCTTTTTATTATCAAGGATATTCATAAACATATATTAAAAATGGACACATTTTTATATTCTTGTTATAAAAGTGTTATCAAAACTCCAAGAAATTACTATATTCCTCTTGGAAAATAAAAAAAAAGGAAGGTAGGGTTTATGAGCCCCAGCCTATCACTGCCATGCAGAAACTTGTACACCTAGTGTTCTGATTTTTCAATGACAAAAATCCAGATTTTCATCGTGATTTTAGATATTTATCTAACTCATTAAAAGTAATTTTTAAAACATTATACAAGCCCAAATGAAATGTATCTATACAATGCTTCAGCCCCGGGCTGAGAATCTGCAATCCTTTGTGCTGAATATGAAGTGGAGGAAAAGGCTGAGGATATAGGCTGGATACAAATCATTGTGAAGGGCCCTGAATACCATGCTAAGGAGTTTGAATGCTACAATGACACTCTAGACATCATGAAATAAATGGGCAGATATATATTTGAGAAAGCATCTCTCACATTGTTTTTTAAAAATGTGAGAAATGCTGTCTGAAGTGACTGACTACTGGCATGATGGACGTGGAGTACAGATGAACGTGAAGATAGGGTAGACCAGTTAGGAGGTAGTAACATTTGTCCTTATAAGAAATAAGGAAGGCCTAGCCAGCAAAAGAAATGGAGAACAGAAGGTGGCTTTTAAAGAGAGACTTGTTACAGACTGAAAGCTAGGAAAGTCAGAAAGAGGGCGGTTCAAAAAAGAGTAAGCAATAGAGCACACTTGAAGATAAGAGTGCTGGAGAAAGCTATACCCAGACGAACTCCAATACTGGATCATCTCTCTTGCTTTTGTATTTGTCATGGATTCCACAAAAATCAGAATTACTGGGACCAGCAGTTAGCGTAATGGCTATGTCCCTGGACTCCCATGTAGTCGACGGCAGTTTGAGTCCTGGACCCGGTGGCTTAAACTCATGCCAGGCGCATGTGTGTGCATGCCCAAGATCCCGAGAGGAGAAAGGAGATGGAACTATGGCATGGCCATCCCCCCTAAGGGGTGATTTCTCGCTTTCTGTATCTCCATCTCTCTCTGTCTTTCTGGCAAGTACACGTGCCCTATAGCAAAAAAAACTCTCCAAAAAAAAAATATATTAAAAATGGACACATTTTTATATTCTTGTTATAAAAGTGTTATCAAAACTCCAAGAAATTACTATATTCCTCTTGGAAAATAAAAAAAAAGGAAGGTAGGGTTTATGAGCCCCAGCCTATCACTGCCATGCAGAAACTTGTACACCTAGTGTTCTGATTTTTCAATGACAAAAATCCAGATTTTCATCGTGATTTTAGATATTTATCTAACTCATTAAAAGTAATTTTTAAAACATTATACAAGCCCAAATGAAATGTATCTATACAATGCTTCAGCCCCGGGCTGAGAATCTGCAATCCTTTGTGCTGAATATGAAGTGGAGGAAAAGGCTGAGGATATAGGCTGGATACAAATCATTGTGAAGGGCCCTGAATACCATGCTAAGGAGTTTGAATGCTACAATGACACTCTAGACATCATGAAATAAATGGGCAGATATATATTTGAGAAAGCATCTCTCACATTGTTTTTTAAAAATGTGAGAAATGCTGTCTGAAGTGACTGACTACTGGCATGATGGACGTGGAGTACAGATGAACGTGAAGATAGGGTAGACCAGTTAGGAGGTAGTAACATTTGTCCTTATAAGAAATAAGGAAGGCCTAGCCAGCAAAAGAAATGGAGAACAGAAGGTGGCTTTTAAAGAGAGACTTGTTACAGACTGAAAGCTAGGAAAGTCAGAAAGAGGGCGGTTCAAAAAAGAGTAAGCAATAGAGCACACTTGAAGATAAGAGTGCTGGAGAAAGCTATACCCAGACGAACTCCAATACTGGATCATCTCTCTTGCTTTTGTATTTGTCATGGATTCCACAAAAATCAGAATTACTGGGACCAGCAGTTAGCGTAATGGCTATGTCCCTGGACTCCCATGTAGTCGACGGCAGTTTGAGTCCTGGACCCGGTGGCTTAAACTCATGCCAGGCGCATGTGTGTGCATGCCCAAGATCCCGAGAGGAGAAAGGAGATGGAACTATGGCATGGCCATCCCCCCTAAGGGGTGATTTCTCGCTTTCTGTATCTCCATCTCTCTCTGTCTTTCTGGCAAGTACACGTGCCCTATAGCAAAAAAAACTCTCCAAAAAAAAAAAATCAGAATTACTGTATAATTTCTCTTCCAAACCAAATATAGATATAACTATAGCTGACTTTAAAAAAAATCTCAATCTCTAATAACCAAACAGGGATATTTTCTCAACATCTAATAAATGTGGCAAGTTCCCAAGAGCATGAACTCAGCTTGGTTAAGAAAAAGAAAAATCTATCCCAGGGGTAAATGTCGACTTCCATTACAGTACACATCCTTAGGTGGACGCCTAGGAATCTGGCATGATCAATCACAGACACTGACCTTCTGAAACCACTTTTTAAACCGTCAGCCTTCTTCACTTTGCTCTTTTTGTATATTTTCTAGAAAAATGGCCTTAAAGGTACAGACTTTTCTCTTTTCTGTCCAACATCCTAGTGAGGCTGCAGTGGCTGCAGCTGCTCTCTGGGCTTCACGATGCCACCAAGGACAAGAAGAAGAATGCTGGGAGGTTGGCCAAGGAGGATAAAGACCCAGGGAACAAATCTGAGGGCAAAGCCAAAAAAGAAGAAGTGGTTAAAGGTAAAGTTCTGGACCTGCTCAATAACCTGGTCTTGTTTGACAAAGCTACATATGACAAACTGTAAGGACGTTCCCAATTCTAAGCTGTGGACTCCGAGACACTCAAGATTTGTGGTTCCCTGGCCAGGGCAGCACTTCAGGAGCTTCTTAGTAAAGGACTTTCAAACTAGTTTCAAAGCACAGAGTGCAAGTTATTTACAGAAATACCAAGGGTGGAGATGTCCCAGCTGCTGGTAAAGATGCAAGAACAGGCACAACCAACTGTACATTGGAAAAATAAAAATTTATTAAACCAAAAAAAAAGAGGAAAAAAGGTACAAACTTTTCATTAAATAACTGCTTTTCCCTAATATTCTTGATTTTTTTCTAATCAAGATTCACCTCTGTGCTCTAATTGCATAAGTATAGTTTAGTGGAATGCTTTATATTGGTCTGCATTTTCATGCACTTTTTCTGTCGAACCAGGTCTTCACTTCTTTCTTACTAATAATATACAATCTAAGTACTATCTGACAGCACTTGAAACTATTCTCTCCTCACTCTGTCCCAAAAAAGTGAAAATGAAAACTGTCTCCATGAGAATATATATTAAAATAAAATAGAAAACTGCTCCTGTATTTGTGCACAGTCATTAGAATTCAAAGCTCAGATGCTGGCTATTAATGTGAGTTGGCTTAACCATCGGATTTTCTACACGAGTCCTCCCAAAACTGCAGCTCCACGATGAGGACACACAGCAAAGCCTGCAGTACAGTGCCCAGAGACAAGAAACAGGACGACGGCAAGTAGGACTGGAAGGCCACAGGAAAAAGGTGGGTTGGGCTACCATACAAGAATAGGCAAGAGTTACTGACATGAAACAACTAGAGCCTTTGACTTTTTAAAATTCAGTTTCTCCTCTGCAAGATATCATTTTATCTCCTATAGCTGTATAAACTGTACAGTTCTGTACACCAGAATACAAATAGTTCTATTTGGCAAAAAAATAAGTTGATAGACTCATATGGTGTTACTTTCTACCCTAGTGCTACTAAAACCTATGACACAGTAATGAACTAGAGGATTAAAGAAGGGCCAACAATAGGTAAATACTAGTACCTTAAACTTAATTATGCCTAAAGTTATACCATAAACTTAAAGCCATGCTGTAAACTTAGGCTATACCTAAACAATACGTTATCAGAGGACTGAGTGAAATAATCACACAGAAAATGGAAACTCTCTCATAAAGCCTTCAAATCACACTCCTTTTCAATTATTTAGTTACTTTTAATTTGACCAGAGAAAGACAGAGCAAGAGGGAGAGAAAAAGAAGGTGAGAAAGGAAGCCACCAGGTCCGGAACTCAAACCATTGTTGGCCATGTGAGTCCAGCACCCCAAACCACCACGCCACCTACCAGCCCCTCCTTTTCCATATTCTAATTGGGGCAGAGTACTACTCTATTAACCTACTATAATAGTATGTGAAGGACACACTGTTATTTGGAAAATTCAGGGAAATCAGTATGTTATTTGGCAACAATCTACTTCATTTCTTCCAAAGAGAATGTTTATCATTCAACTATAAGCTTCTTGAATAAGGGGACCATGTATTATTCATTTTTTTATCTCCCACAGTGCTCAGAACAGCATCTGGTATGAGTAGGCCCTTAGTAATGGCTACCAAACTGGCAATTAAAATTCTCTAGGAAACAAATTTCCTATTCAAAATCAGGCTCCAGGCATACTGAGGAGTTTTGAAGGTACTGCGATATGAGGAAAGGGGAAGAAGCTTCCCAAAACAGTAGGGACATGTTTTTAGATTAGTACTCCCCAAAAGACTGAGACCTGAGATGAGTCTAAAAGGCAAACAGAACTTGTACACGTGGAGGCTTCCTGTCACAGTGGGGGGGTACTAAGGGAAAAGACCAAGTGGGATAATTTGGAGTTGTCTGATGTGGTAAAGGGCTGTCTCAGAGAAATGGAAGAAGTGAATGCTGGGACAGTTTTTTCATTTTAGCAAGGAAAAGGAGCCAGAGGGCCAGGGCTCAATTGGGATTCACAAAACAATGGCACATTCATAAATCACTGGGCTAATTCACAGCAAACTACCACCACGCTCTGTTATCTCTTCTTACGGAAAGGAGTTCTACTGTCCATAAAGTACTGAATGATTAGAAATCAGAGACTGAGTTTACAAGGACTAGAGTCCTCCTCAGTGAATTCAAAGTTTTCTTTTAAAAGCTAAGGGATACTTTCTTCAAGTAAAATCTTACAAATGATCCCAATATATAAACAGATAAAATCAAAACTGCTCTAATTACAATAGATGGCCTGATATTCTGCCTGAGGCACTTCCACATCATCACTGTAGGTACGAAATTTAAGGACTATTTCCTGGTCTAGTCCAAGCTCCTCCTTTGGCAAAGAAGGTTGAACATCTGCCCAGAAAGGTCTTCCACTTACAATAATGCAGCACCAGAACTAAAATCCAGGCATGCCGCACCCAGACTGAGGGCTTTCCCAATACATTCCAACCTGATTCTAAAAACCAAAGGAGGAAGATATGATTCCTACTTACCATCCTTGTTCAGCCACTGCTTTCTTGTTCTGTACAAAAGGAGCTTGTTGTGGACATATGGTAAAAGGAACTTGACACACCAGCTCTCCACGCCAAGTTTGTTTTCCACAAGTACTATGGGACTCCGGTTATACCTAGCTTCAGGACACGGAATCAGGCCAATTTCATCTCTTAACATGTAAAACACAGAAAAGAAATCAAAGGTAAGAACACTAAGTTTTTCCTGAAAGTTTCCTAATGCCACAGATTATTTTTCTCTTCTTTTTAGTTTTGCTTTAGGGTATGTACATTTGCCAGCGGGGGGGCTGTTGAGAAATCAGCCTCTGGGGAGATTGCCACATCACAATCCCTTCTCCTCTCTTCTCAGGATTTGGGGCACACATGTACATGCGCCAGGCACATTTTCAAGCTGTTGGATCCAGGATTTGAACCATATAGTCAGCCATATAGGATCTGGCTGCCTTAACCCTCATGCCACCTACTGTACCACCACCACCCTCAGAGTATTTTTAAACCCCCACACATGTCTCTTCTTTTTTATAAAAAAGATTTATTTTGTTTATTATTATTTTTAATTTGACCAGAGAGACACAAAGAGTAAAAGGGAACATGAGAGAGCAAATTGCCAGGTCCAGGATTTGAACTGCAGTCAGACATTTGGGAGTCCAACACCTTAACCACCACACACCTGCTGGCTCCTATACTTCCCTTTCTTAGAAATATCATTCATCTCACCTACTGGTTTGATAGAAACAAAAAACAGTTTATTAACATAGATAGGCAAGAGTGTAGGAAAAATACCAGTATGATGTACCCTGTGACTGAAGTAAAAAATTGTTTTGATCTTTAGATGACAATATGAAAATATCAGGTCATCAGAAAAAAAGTCATGATGCACAGAAAAACATAGAAAGAAGACATTATGACTTCTGTGATGACCCATTATCTATCAAAATTTCTTTTCTTTTTCTTTTTTTTTTTTTTTTTTTTGAGAGGTTTTTGCTATAGGGGGTGTGTGCTCGCCAGAAAGACAGAGAGACAGAAAGTGAGAAATCACCCTTCAGGGGGATGGCCACACCACAATCCCTTCTCCTCCATTCTCCTCTTGGGATCTTGGGTATGGATGCCCAGCATGAGTTTAAGCTACCGAGTCCAGGACTCAAACTGTGGTCAACTACATGGGAGTCCAGCGACATAGCCATTACACTAACTGCTGGTCCCTATCTCTCAAAATTTCTAACACACATATACTTTAACCCAGCAATTTCACTGCTCAGGAATTATTCTATTCTACATACATAATTAGGATATTCACTGAGACACTCCAACAAAACTAAAAATAATCTAAATTTGTATCAATTTAAGATTAGTGAGCTAGGGAAGCCAGCAGGTAGCATAGTGGTTAAGGAGCTGGACTCCCACATAGCTGACTATGGTTTGAATCTCAAACCTGGCAGATGGCTTTCTCACTTTCTGTCCCTTTCTGGTAAGCATACATGACCTGTAGCAAATTAAGAAATAATAATAACCATAAATACAATGAAATAATTCCTGAAAAAAAGATCAGTGAAATAAATACTGCCTAGTATGTGACAGAGCTGGTTTTTTTTTTTTTTAAAAAAAGAGATATTCCTACATATACTGATAATACTGATATTGAAAGCTTACCAACATATAGTAAATAGGGACCAGCAGATGGTGTAATTGGCTACGTCGCTGGAATCCCAGGTAGTTGACTGTGGTTCAAATCCCAGACCCGGTGGCTTAAACTCATGCAGGGCAAGCATGCATGCCCAAGATCCTGAGAGGAGAATGGAAGAGAAAGGATTGCAGCATGGCCATCCTCCCGAGGAGTGATTTCTCGCTTTCTGTCTCTCTGGCAAGCACATGAGCCCTATAGCAAAAACCTCTCCAAAAAAAAAAAAAAAAAATGTCAACAGATGTGTTTGTATTTGCTTGCTACTAAATGTATGTGGAGCAGAAACAAATTATCAATAAAAGCATACTGTCAATGAAATTCTGGACTATTTTTTCCCCTACGTTTTTTTTTATTATTTTATTGAACTTTATTTATTTTAATTTATTTTAATTTGACCACAGAGGGAGAGGGAGAGAGAGGGGGGAGGAGAGGGAGAGAGAGCGGGGGAGAGAGAGAGAGAGAGAGAGAGCGAGCAAGAAAGCAAGCTGCCACATTCGGAACTCGAACCGCGATCAGTCATGTGGGAGTCCAGAGTCCCTAACCACCATGCCAACTACTGGCCACAGGTTTTTCAGAATTAAAAAAAAAAAAAAACCCTAATAAATTATGTTAAACACAAATTCATTTCAGAATCTGAACATTTTCATCTGTGGTAGAATCTTTACCTCTCAATTTACCTCAAATGAAGCTGAAAATCTACTTTACAGGCAGAGGGTTTTTTTGAAGAGATTTTTGCTATAGGGCACATGCACTCAGTGGAACACAGAAAGCGAGGAAATCACCCCTCTAGGAGGATGGCCACACTACAATCCCTTCTCCTCTTGGGATCTTGGGCACGCACGCACTCGTGGCTGGCATGAGTTTTAATTAAGCTGCCAGGTCTGGGACTCGAACAGTAGTCGACTACATTGGAGTCCAGCAATACAACCATTACACCAGCAGGTCCCACAGAGTTTTAATAAACAAGGTGGGCATCTGGTTTACATAGTAAATGAACCAGCAAACATAAAAATGTTTTTGCCAAACCTACACACGTACCTTTCAACTACAAAGAAAGTTACAACTCTTGCTTACATAAAGCATCTTATCTCAAATAGAACATCATGTTAAACTACTGAATCATAAGAAACTTTTCAACAAAAAAGAGTAATTGAAATAAAAATTTTAGAGTATCCATATGAATTTTTAAAGGATATCTTTAAAGAATAAAGAACTGCACTTTGGAGTGTGTTTATGTCCCTGAGACTCTTGCAAAATAAGAGGAAATCTGTCCAAATACAATAAGAAAAAACCCTCTTTTTATTTTTTTTTTTTTGAAGAGATTTTTGCTGTAGGGCGCGTGCACTTGCCAGAGACAGACAGAGAGACAGTGAGAAATCATCCCCCAGGGGGGATGGCCACACCGCAATCCCTTCTCCTCCATTCTCCTCTCAGGATCTTGGGCACGCACGCACATGCGCCTGGCTTGAGTTTTAAGCCACCGGGTCCGGGATGCGAACCACGGTTGACTACATGGAAGTCCAGCGGCATAGCCATTATGCTAATTGCTGGTCTCAGAAAAAAAGCTTTTCTATTTGTTAGGCTACCATCACAAATTGGTGGGAGGCTGTGGATCTAAAATGTTAAAATCCTTCCTAAAAACTCTAGACTAGATAGCTCAGAGGTAACCTTCTGACTGATCACTTCATTAGTGACACAGAGATGTATCAATAAACAAGGGTACCTTAAAAGCTACAAGTCACTAACAATTCTTTTAAGCTAATTTAACTCTTAAGCAGATCTTAGTACTCAACTGGTTCAGGTGTTTCCATACTGTACCATGCTGACCCGATTATACATTTTGAGTACTAAGTACTTTGGTTCTGAATGCAAAAATTGATAAAATGGTCTCAGACCTCAAAGAGCTAATAGTTTTTCTAGTCACAAAATAGTTTTGTGTCAGTATCTGTGACATAATGTTGCCACTTTCCACTGAAGTAATATAAATAAAGTTCTATAGGATGAATGCTGAGGAAGCAATAAGGTCAATGTCCAGTGTTTTCATTTTACATTTATGTCTTCTGATAATAACCTGAAATCTAATTCACTATGAGGATAACTAGACATATCTAAGTGACCCTTGACTAGTACATGACTGACTCTCTGGTGTTTTCTCATGTTCAGTTTTATTACATGATGTTCTTAGAAAGTAGAAAGTACATTTAAAAAAAATAAACTAAAAGTAGTAAAAAAAAACTAACTCAATGTAATTATTTCAGTAAACGCTGTTCTCTAAGATCTAATAACAACTTAAAACATTTCAAAAGAACTACAACAGTAAAAAATATAAAAATTATTATAACAAGAATAAAAAAATCTTGATTTTTCTAGTGTGGTCTGTTTGAGGAGAAAGATTTCGTTTTTACTTAAATTCACAATATAAAAACTTGTTGTGTTTGCTAGATATACCAGAAATAAACTGCCCAACTAGTAATTTGGTACCTAAACCACAAACAGAGCCATCTGCACAATTAAAATACACCCTGCTTTGGTTGATTTCTTCCAAGAAATAGTATCAAAAACCAAAAATGCCCTGGAAAGAGTAGATGTTCCACAACTGTTTACTAAAAGCTGATTATCCTTACACTTCAGTGATAACATTTAAATAAAGTTTTCAAAGGTTATTACTTCCTAACCCTCCAAAAGAAGATCATCTCTGATTTTCTTCTAATACAATATACTAAAAATAGCATGAGTCCAAGTCCTAGATAATAATATGTATTTGTATCCTATCACTTTGGCCTCTATAGGCCCCTCAGTTTCCTCATTTGCAAACGGGTCAAAGTGTACTCTATCACTAGTCAGGGAAATGGGCTTGATCTCCAGGTATCATATTCGATGACTGAGAAAACAGGTAGCTATTCTCATGTAAGGGGAATTAAAACCGTTATCGCAGAGAAAGTAAAGCATGAAGCAAGGGGAAAGTGGGAAATCTGACAAAGAGAGAGCAGAGACAGCAGCACTTGATGGGAAGTTCAGGGTCCTAGTTCATCTCCATTCTACCACTGGGTCATATAAAATAAAGGAATAATATCTTTCCCCTGCCTGCGAAGAAAACCAAATAATACAATGTGAAGAATGTAGCAAAGTATAAGGTACAAGGTAAAAAGAAGCATATTACCATTAATTCATTGAAGAGTCTGAGGTCAGGGGGCCAGCAGGTGGCATGGTGGTTGGGGATCTGGACTCCCACATGCCCAACCGTGGTTCGGGTCCTCAACCTGGCAGCTTACTTTTTCACCTTCTTTCTGTCTCTCTCTGGTAGGCACACATGCCCTACAGGAAAATTTAAAGTAATGATAATAAATGAAATTAAATAATTCTTTTTTAAAAAATAATTATTTTAACTTTTTAAAAAAATTTGACCAGAGAGAGGGACAGAGAGAGAAAGTGAGAGGAAATGAAATAATTCTTAACAACAACAAAAAAGAGTCTGAGATTGGCCAGAAAGTTCCTTGGTTAACAGGTAATGAAAAGCTGAGGTAAGAATGTTCAGCTTTGACAAGTTATTCAACCCTAAAATACAGTGCTTTGCTGCTCCCTTTAAAAAAAAAAAAAAAAAAAGAAACTGTACTCTATAAAGATAGGTAGGTCAGTAAGCTTCCAAATAACAGTGTATTTGACTTCAGACTTCTGGGCCTAGTCCCTTAGGCCATAGTCTACTTTTTTTTTTTTTTTAAGACAATTTAGAATAGAATCCCATAGTCATTTTTAGAATTGAAAGAGACCTCATTCCTCTAGCCTCTCATTTTGTCAGATGAGGAAACTGAGGTTCAGCGAGGTTAAAACGATTACCTATGGTCATACTGCTGGTCACTTAAGAATTTAGGTCTTCTAATACTTAGCCCAAACCCTTGAGCTACAGTAAAGAGCAAAACAGGTTAGATAAATTTCTTCTAGGTTTCTGGCAATTTAAATCCTAATTTCATACTCAAGAGAAGTTGAAAACCCAGGAAAAAAGCAATGTCATTTCTCTTCTCTATATTATTGGGTCGTCAGGGAAGTTATGATGCATTGTTGCATAGAAAAACAGAAAAACAAGTCATGACTTTCCTGATGACTTAATATTATTAATGTTTAGGTATACAACCATTTTTATAAATTGTTATAGAAGTAGGAATACTAGATATATTTTTCTGTAATACTTTTTTGTTTGAGAGAGAGAGATTTTTGCTATAGGATGTGTGTGCTTGCCAGAGAGAGAGAGAGAGAGATAGAAAGCAAGAAATCACCCCCAAAAATATGTATGAATGAATATATATATATATATATCTTAAGTAAATGGTGCTGGTTCATTCCATGTTGTTGTGCCTTTGGAGGGGACTATGAAGGTGACTTAAAAAGCATTTTATTTATATATATATATATTATATTTATATATATATATATCCATTCATATATATGGGGAGATGGGTGTATATGTGTGTGTGTATATATATATATATATATATATATGGGGGGGGGGGTCTCTCTGTGTCACAATCCTACCTCTGCCTCCTGAGTAGCTGGGACTACACCCATGACAACACATCCAACTTTTAGAGTGGGTCAGGAAGCGATCCCAGGCCTCCAATATGGCTTCAGACTAATAAAGAACAGCATCAACCAGTGTGCTACTATGGCTGGGCCTTGACATTTTTTAATGGTAGAGAATGTGCTATAAATATCAAATACCTTTCTAGTTATTTCTTTATTAAATAGTCTTATAAAAGTAATTTGTTTTACCACCTTTAAATTTCAATCTTTTACACTGTTAGGTTTCTGGCAATTTAGATTCCTAGTTTGTTATTTTTTTTCCTTAGGGTGCGTACACTTGCCAGAGAGACAGACAGACAGACACAGCAAGAGGGAAAGTGAGAAATGGGGGGGGGTAAAGGGGGGGATGGCCACACTGCAACCCCTTTTCCTTCATGATCTTAGGCACACATGCATACATGCCTGGCATGATTTTGAAGCCACTAGGTCCAGGACTTGAACTGCAATAAACCATGCTGGAGTCCATGGACGTAACCCCTACACCACCTGCTGGTCCCAGATTCCTAGTATCTAACAAGGGATTCAAGTAAATACTTGTGTTACCAAGAGGGTCCTAGTATTTTGAAGACATGAAGATTCGAGACAGCAATGAAGTTCTAATCCTCTAGGAGATACCATAATGCTTACTTTTTAAGTCACCCTCATCGTCCCCTCCAAAGGCACAACAACATGGAATGAACCAGTACCATTTACTTAAGATCACAGAGTACGATACTTAACAGACACATCATTAGTCAACTAGACCAGGCTGCCACTTATTATTAACGAAAGTAACATGAACCAGCTCCCCTTCTGGAGGGATGCATGGTCCCCAAATACTAAAACTGAATCTTTAGAGCAATGGAACAGTAAACAGCTCAAGGATTCAGAAAATGATACAAATATTTTAAATTTAACAGTTATTTAGATTTTGCTTCCCACTCCCCAAATGAATTCTTTCCAGAATGACCAAAAAGAAAAGTTAGTAAAATATCTAAAGGAACTGATTCTTGCATACTGATAATTAAAACTTCACTGAGATGCCATAGACTTTAATTCTAAAAACTACCAACTCTGTGTATCACAGTAATTATACTACTGACCTTACTTAGGAAACAGCTACACAAATTTCTACTGTTTACTGTTTATTATATGCCATGCTCTGTGTTGGGTTTTACACTCATTTATTCTGCACAATAATTTCATAAAGGAGAAATTTTAACTGTTTCATATATAAGGAAAGAGGCTGATCTAAATCTACCCAGTTAGTAAATCATAAGGCAAGATTTAAATCTAGGACTTCCAAAATCTAAAGTCAAACTTTTAGAATTACAAATAAATAAAAATACAAGAAGACTATTAGACTCTCTGGTTCCTATTCTACAGTTCAACTTGCAAACAATCTAAAACTGCCTTTCATTACTATTCCCTTACTCAAATTTCTATCAGGGCTGTCCACTGCTGAGGAAGTATATTTTCCTGAGCCAACTCTTCCTCACCCCTCATGTCCCAATTTAAATGCTCTTTCCTCAGAAAGATCTCGGCCTTCTAATCTAAATTGGGATTCCCTATAATTATTCTTCCCAAGCACAATTATTACCCTGTTCAGTTCTTTTCACAAGTTGTATGCTGATTTGTTTAAAGCTCCATTAGGACAGAGATTTCTAGTTTGTTCACCAACCTACACCCAGCCCCTAGCCTTGTACCCAGAACTAGCATCACGTTAAATAAAGGTGCTTGTTTACTGAACGTATAAATCGGATAAAAGAAAGCAAGCCAGAGAGTCAAGGACTTCCAAAATCTGGCCCTACTTTATCTTCTCAATCACATTTTGTTACTCTTGGTCAATTCACTGTTCACTATGGAGGTCTTTAGCTCCTTCTGAGACTATAAATTACATCTAGACTTCGATGTTTACTTTAAAATCCACCTCCCCTAAAAGCCCTGGGCCAGCAGGTGGTATGGTAGTTAAGGTGCTGGACTCCCACATGGCTAATCACAGTACAAATCCCAAACCTGGTGGCTTGCTTTCTTACCTTCACCTTCCCTCCCTATCCTCATCCCACCCCTCCATGAGCACACATGACCTATAGCAAATCTTTAAATAACAAAAAATTAATTTTGTTAAAAGCCCTATACACCCCACTCTTATCTAGCCTCCCTTCTACTTATAGTAGATTCTCACAGCACTCATTCACCATACCGCTAAAGCAGCCCATATACCATAAACTTTACCATAATCTGCTTGGCAGATTAATTTACAATTCATGCGGACAGGTCTCAAGTCTTCATCTAAACATATGCTCTGCAATACAGTAGTCACTGGGTTCATAGTCATTATATATACATCAAATAAATTTAAAGTTCATTTCCTTATTTCCATTAGTACATTTCAAGTGCTCAGTAGCTACATATGGCTAGTGGCTACCATTTTATATAGCACAGAAAGAGAACATTTCCAGGGCCAACAGGTGGTGTGATGGTTAAGGAAGCTGGACTCCCACTTGGCCGATTGTACTTTGAATCCTGGACCACCGGATGGCTTGCTTTCTTAAAAAAAGAAAGAACATTTCCATCATTACAGAAATTCTGTTAAGTGCCTTCAATGTAAGGACTGTATTTCTTACTTTTTATTCTATACAGTGAAAACAGCACCTATAATACCTCATAAACACTGAGAATTCAATAAATTCTTAATAGAGTAATAAAAACTGCAACTTGCTGAATAAGAGAACTTTACCATGACCCTAATTACATTGTAAACATCTGCCTTCCACCATGGCACAGGGCCTATAGGTTAAGCTAATGCATGTCCCTGGGTCAAGCCTTCAGCTGTAAAAGGCCAATATATTGGGTCATTGGAAAAATCATGACACAATTCTGCATAGAAAAACACATGACTTTTTCAACAACCCAATATATTTTTTGAAGTATTCTATACAGACAATATTTATATGATATTTTCCAATTTACAAGTATCTCACATTAATTCATCATTCATGTGACCAATATATTTTCAATGAAGAACACCGAGGTTAGGGTTAACTCTAATTTTTAACCTAGTGACAACTAGGTACCACTGTAAGAACGGATCTTCCTGTTGTTCCTGTTAGCCTCAAAAATCAAGAGGAAACAGACACTGAGAAAGGGTAACTGATCCACGTTTCACCCATTCCATCTTCGATGCCTTCTGGCTAGTATTTCTACATGACCCAAATTAATATATTTAATGGCACATATGTTGGCTAATAAAACTAAAATCTATTTGTGTTTGGAGAAAAAAGGATGAAAACATTTTTAAAGTACTGAAAGTGTGATTAGATACCAACTTCAAAGACAGATTTTTTTTTCCCTTGTAACTAGATACATACCCTTTTTCATTTGAGAGCAAAAAGGCTAGATAAGAGGCCAGCAGTGGTATTTGTGGTTAAGGCACTGAACTCCCACATGGCTATTTATGGTTTGATTCTCAGACCCAGCACGTTGAAAATCACTACAGTGGGACCAACAGATGGCATAATGATTAGGTTGCTAGACTCCATGTAGTCAACTTCATGCTTCAAACTCACGCTGCTGGGTCTGGGACTTGAACCACATGTGCATGTGTGCCCAAGATCCCAAGGGAAGAATGGAGAAGAGATTGAGGCGTGGTCATCTTCCCTAAGGGGTGATTTCTCATTTTCTGTCTCTTTGTCTCTGACTCTCCGGCGAGTGCACATGCCCTATAGCAAAACTTTCTGTACAAAGAAAATCACTCTGGGCACATGTGTGTATGCCCCAAATTCCAAAATGAGAACAGAGGAGAACGGACTGTGATGTGGCCATCCCTTCTGGAGGGGTGATTTATCACTTTCCCTCTTTCTCTGTCTCTCTGTGGTGAGCATACATGCCCTATGGCAAAAAAAAAAAAAAAAAAAAAAAAAAAAGAACGGG